>NC_136525.1:44161117-44163617 GCF_053919585.1 Euprymna scolopes
TTCAAATTGGACGTGTCTGAATTATAACCTGCTGCCAAAATATACTATATATATATATATATATATATATATATATATATATATAATATCTCCACTTTTTGGTAATTTTTGGTAAAATCTCAACGACTCAAAATATTTCACATATGTTATATCTACCGTCTTTTAGAAAAAAGCGTACGATTATGAATGTCTCCAGTATCAAATAATCTTTATACACTGTTAAATTTACTTTATGTATGAAAACCAAAGAAAACTAAAATTTGGCAGCCATTTTGAGATCTAGACGCTTCAATATAAACAATAATATATATATAAATACTGACCCAATGGGTCACGGATGAAAAAATTAATGATTCAAGTACTTTAATGGACTGTCTTCTGATGAACTCGTAGCGCTTGTAGGAAAGTGATCCTCCATTTTATAATTTATCTTGCAAACTACTTATTTCCTGGGGGGGGGGTTACTGTTATTTTCGTTTTCAGCACCCTTGAAAAGGTTTAAAGTGATAATTTTGAAGGATTTTTCATGGGTGGAAAGATACTGAACCTTTACCAATATTTTAATCACAGTCATTTCTTTTTCTAGTTTTGCATATAAATTACAAAATATCTGATATTTCCCCAAAACCTCTGGCCTTGATGCATGTTAAAAAGATGTGTCGGAATAATCTGCTGCCAATATATATATATATATATACATATTTCAGAATAAAATTATCTAACAGTCAACTGATATAGCAACCTATGATTATATGTTTTACAAGATATTACTGGCAGTAATATTCTATAAGTACTATCCCACCTAAATAAGAATTGCTCGATATACAAGATAGAGCAAATAAATCAAATTTTAGACATTCAATAAATTCAAAAATTTATGACGTGAAATGTTTAAATTTCAAATCAAAAGATTTTTATTATTCTATGTAAGAAAAAAAATACATTTGAAATATTATAACTCCTTATCCTATAGGATTTCGATGTCTACCATCTCTTCAGAGGAGAAAATATTAGCAAATAGTTATAATGGTTTACACCTTATTTGCTAAAGTCAGTGAGAAAAATCACAATTAAAAGTTGTTTAAGTATTTAAATGCCATAGAGTAAGGGAAGTTAATGAAAAGGATATAAAAATTCACATTCTAATTGCATGGGAAAATATGAAGTGAATGTCTTTGATAGCAGTGTTGTAAAATGATCCAAACTATATTTTGGGTACTCCACATCACAATGTAATGGTCCGAAGTAGGCATTTCACTGGAGTAATTTTCTTTGTTTATATAATTGGTCAATATATATATATATATATATATATATATATATATATATATATATATATAGGTCCGGGGGATCTGTTTATTAATAAACATATAAATTGATATATTTAATACTTTTTATAATTAAAGAACATGAGCTTCAAATTCCACTCCAAAATAACTTCAAATTGTTAATAAATTAAAATTAAAAATTAAATTAAAACCGCTTTCAGTAGGCAGGCCATGCAAAATGAGAGAAACTGAACTGATAAGAAAAATGAAAAGAAAAGAACACAGCGAGAAAAGACAGATAAAATAGAATAAAAGGGAAGGGAAGGAAATATATTACTGAAATGAAGAAATAGAGGGGGAAAGAAAGAGAGAGAGGGAGGGGAAGATGAACTAAGAAGACAAAGTCAATAAACCTTTACAAAGTAAAGGGACAGGTCGCGAAAATAGGTCAGAATGCGAAAGTAAGCCTAGACATATGCAGGAAAGAAAAAAGAAAGCAAATAAAAAAATAACGCATGTCAAATGGAAATTCCTGCTTAAATTAATTTAAATCACTTTAAATCCAGCCAGCTCAAAATAATCTTATCTAATACATAAACATTCTTGATAATTTTATATGTATTGATAATACCCTTTAAATGACAAGGAAAACTCTGTTAAAGTTCTATTAATAATTGAACTTTTTTAATGAATAAATTGTCATCGTAACTTAGTAAATTTTATTGACCTTTTAACACTTGATATAAATTATGTTTCTCATGCGCATTCATATTTCTTTGAATTTTTCCGCCATGACTTTTTTTTTTTTTTTACACTATAAGCAAAGTTTCTTGCTACCACTGCCAAATTTTTGGATAATTATTACCATTTTAACAAAAGTTAAATACATTTATTGTATTAATTCATTATCTTAAGACTTTAACTTAATATTTCATTTGGAAATAATTCCAGAAAGCTTGCCACGAAAATGTAAACACGATCTTTGTTATAATGAATTTTTACGAGAAATGTAAGGGTTCTCAGATTTGAGATAAAAATTATTCCTTCTATTTTTTATTTCACATGCTATTTTTTCTTTGCGAAATTAACTTAAAGCTGTAATCTTTCAAACATAATCAAAAAGTGATCGAAATTTTAAAAACTATTATGATTAGCCGACGTTCAAAATCATGTTCCTTACGCAGTCAGCCATTAGTGTGGCACGTGCCTAGTGTTTATATAGTGTCTGTTAC
>NC_136525.1:44171117-44206117 GCF_053919585.1 Euprymna scolopes
CGTTGCTGACCATTTTGATGCTGCTTCAACAAGGTGGAAATGTTTCCAAATGTTTTTATGAGTGCATTGCTTCTTTTTCCCTTATTTTGTACATTCATCTTAGTTTCTTTTTAATTTTTATTTTTTAATAAGTTCGTATGCGTGACCCGTTAGTACAACGGTAACCTCATTAGCTTTGAATGCTACAGTTTTGCATTTGGTTTCGATTCTAGCTGATGGCAACCAAATACTTTTTTTTTTACCTTTGAAATCACGACTCTATAATAATATATACGAAATCTGGACAAATTAAAATATCATATTTAAGCATATTTTATGCCCGGGCAACGCCCACCCACCCTGCTAGTATATTATATGTGAAAATAGCATTCTATAAAAAGTAAGCCTTGATCTTGGGCAACCATTATTATCCTCTCTTGATCACAGTCGAGGGATCCTCTTTTGAACCAGTCTACAGAGCCTTATATTCATGGATAAGCTCATCCAGAAAATACTTAGCACACTGTTGGTTGGCCCATTCTTCCAGTTTTTTTTTTTTTTTTTACTGGGAAGTTTTGGTATATTTTTAGCGATTCTTTTGGGCCATTTCTGAAGCAAGCTTGCCTTCAGTTTCTATCACATTAGTAAGACAGTCTGGTCCAAAATGTTTGGCCAGTTTCATGATGCAGGTTGTTCTGCTGGCTCTTGTTGACGGTCAATTTCTGATAGACTCATACCTGTCCCTGCTCTTTCGTTATTTTCATAGCAGGTGCTCAACTGAAATCCAATCTATCGTTCCCTCTTGCCAAACTTTTGCAAAAACACTCGACTAGCTACAACCACTATAAACGATTTCCCCTATTCTCTATCTGTGCCTAAATCTAAACGCAGATTCCATAAACAAAGCTTCTTTCCTAGAACTGCCCGCCTTTGGAACACTGTTCCGCTGTCCTGCTTTCCAGTTGAATACAACATGGTAGCCTTCAAATTCAACGCAAACATAAATGATCAAATTATACCCAATTGACACTATTAACGATTACTGCACTACTACCTTGCATTAACCCTTATCCTCGAGAGACCATTGGACCTTGATAATGTAACGTGGTCGTTACACTCGGACACAAGTTGTTTATTGCCGTTTTTCTTTGCCGTCTCGACACCAGCTTAATAGTTTTTCGTTTCTGCTCCACTATACACCGGCTGTGTACAGCAATTTCTTATACATCCATCTTTTTGGGGCGTCGATCTTGTTTCTCCCCGAGCACGTGGTGTCCTTTTTCTCTTTTTCTTTTTTCTTATTACGCACACTTTAAATAAATACTCGCGGAGGGGGGGCACGCCTTTGCCCGATCGTTAAATACGCTTAAATATGCTATTTTAATTCGTCCAGATTTCGTATATATTATTATTACGAAAATTTGCATATGCGTATTTTTAGGCTAATGCTATTGCTGCTGTTAATCTCTTCGCAAGCCAGCCATCCTTTGCTGCTGCAGATATTTTCGAACGCGCTCGTATGCACTGTGCTACAATAAGTGGTGACTCCCCAGTAATAATAATGTAGAGGGATTTAGGTAAAGAACACCGGTTTATATAGACACCGGGGAATGATTTCCCTTTGGACAAAAAAGGGACACAGAGATGTTTCGGCCTTGACAAGAAATGTAAGGTTTTACCCCAGTAAGAACATTGTCCCACTATGAGACAAAGTAGCACTTTAATCACTTCTAAGCGATATCCCTTGACACACAGAGACACAAAACGAGTTTGAGCATCAAGTACCTATTTACTATGCCTCCCCACGGGACGGAGTTAGACACCAGGGTCGTTTTTTAACGTGGAGAAAAGGTACAAAAATAAAAAATTGTCTCAGTCGTGAAGGACTGATCCTCCACCGAAAGAGAACAAGAAATGGAAGTGCAGCATCTGAAGAACAGATACTACACTTTGATCTTGTTTATATATTTTATTGCTTTTAAAATTTTGTAAATACAATTAAGTAAAAAAAAACAAAAGATTTTCAAACAACAAAATTAGGCACAAGGCCCTACAAGAAATTGGGGAGGGGAAGGGTTCAGGGTCTTTGTGACTAAAGTGATTAAAAGTAATAAATGTAGACTTTGGAGTTTTACTCTTGACTGGCAACATTTACCAAAATACCTCATTCACTCTATGGATCTTAATCTAACTAATAAATCCCCAGCGTTTAAGAATCAAAACCATATTTACAATTTATAAACAGTTGTCTGTGTGTTTGTGTATGCATCTTTTTTTTTTCTTTTTTTTTTTTCTTTTTTATATTCATTGTGTGTGTGTGTGTGTGTGTGTGTGTGTGTGTGTGTGTGTGTGTGTGTGTGTGTGTGTGTGCGTGTGTGTGCGTGCATGTGTGAAAAAATAAAGTTCAATTTCATTAGAAAAATAAAAAGTTTTTGAATTAGGAGAAAGATTGCTCGTGGAGAGGGGAAGACTAATTAAAAGTGTTCATATCACCAAAAGACAAAGTAGGACTTTAATCACTTCTAAGCGATATCCCTTGACACACAGAGACACAAAACGAGTTTGAGCATCAAGTAGAGCAGCCGTGTTAACCTCTTAGGAGCATAACGCCCACAGGAAAGGATAGAGGTTTCGGTCTTAACAGAAAATGTAAGGTTTTACCCTGATGAGAACATTGTCCCAGTATGAGACAAAGTAGGACTTTAACCACTTCTAAGCGAGTAACAAATTATTGTTGTTCTGTATTGTAATGCCACATGACTTTCATGTTTGTCAATTTGTAATAAAATGTGTGTTTATATACGTGCGAACTATCTGCGTTTGTTAAGTATCCATGTTTGTAAGCATTTCTAGTTTCAGTGATTACACCCAACTACGAAACTCCTAACGTTTACAACAATAATAAATAAAATTAAAAAATAAATAAAACTTTTCCTCTTGGCAGATACAGCCTCGGCAGACATTGTATACGGTGTCAACACTTTCCTCGTTTTCATGTCTGGTCTGTTAATATCATCGTTGCTGGGACCGCTCATCTTCCCGCAAGCATTAATTAAAAAAAATGTAAGCATTAAATTAAGTCGTACAATTTCTGCTGTTCGAATTTAGAATTAATTAATCGAACTGCTAATCATCGACTGCGGGCGAAATTATTTACGACCGATCAATTCGAATCGGAAATTATTTAGGATTTGAGTCAATCGTTCTTGGAATCGAATCATTATTATTGGCCTGGATTCTAGCGATTAATTGGTGCTGAATTGAGTGGAGAAAACCGCCATGATGACTCATCATAATCACAAATTATTTTGTTGCCTCAAGTATAAATATAGACAGCATGGTAAGCATTAATCGGGATGAAGGCCACTAATTTTATTCTCTCTCTCTCTCTCTCTCTCTCTCTCTCTCTCTCTCTCTCTCTCTCTCTTGTATATATATATATATTAGATATATATATATATTAGATATATATATATATTAGATATATATATATATATTAGATATATATATATTAGATATATATATATATATATTAGATATATATATATTAGATATATATATATATTAGATATATATATATTAGATATATATATATATTAGATATATATATATAAGATATATATATTAGATATATATATATAAGATATATATATATATAAGATATATATATATATAAGATATATATATAAGATATATATATATAAGATATATATATAAGATATATATATATTAGATATATATATATATATATATATTAGATATATATATATTAGATATATATATATTAGATATATATATATATTATATATATATATTATATATATATATTAGATATATATATATATTAGATATATATATATATTAGATATATATATATTATATATATATATATATTAGATATATATTAGATATATATATATATTAGATATATATTAGATATATATATATATTAGATATATATATATATTAGATATATATATATTAGATATATATATATATATTAGATATAGATATATATATATATTAGATATAGATATATATTAGATAGATATATATATTAGATATATACATATATTAGATATATATATGAAATATATATATAAGATATATATATGATATATATCTGTATATATATATGAGATATATATGATATATATATACATATTATATTATTATTATTATTATTATTATTATTATTATTATTATTACTATTATTATTTCACCTAGTGCACTGACTTTTTAAACTTCCCACTTAAACTCGTGTCTAACTTCTGCTGCAGAAGGTAAATAATTGGTTTATGATAAGAATCTGTTATTTGATTTGAAGACGACCATGTTTTAACCTGCAGGGAAGAAGTCCTGTTGTTATATGTTTTATAGATGGAAAATCGTCGAGAAAAATTCTTGTTCGTGGAAATTCTGCCTAACGATAAGCTCCCGGAGGAGGAAAGGTAGTTAGTTTTTTTTTTTTTTTTTTTTTTTTTTTTTTTTTTTTTTGTGTGTGTGTGGTAACAAAGTCGAGTTCTTGCTATGAATGTTTTGGCAAAATTCACTTCGATGATTTACGGGCGTTTTTTTCGGCTCAAGCCCTTCACATCGCTTATCTTGATTTCGAAGACTTTAGATCGACAGCCGGCTAAGATTTAAATAATACACTTTGAATAATGGTGGCACTTCCGGTTTAGCATCGATGTTCCGGTGAAATCTTTAATCAAAACCAGTTATTGGTCGGAAAATTATTACAGTGATTCAGTGTCGTTCAATGACGTCCCTGTAACCTTTGAGCCCTGGGCAATTTAAAACACAAATTGATAGGGCGACGAGCATCTCTTTATGCGTGTCTATGTATTTATTAAAGAGACTAAGTCAGTCTGTCACGTTTGTGAAATAACGTTTCTTTACCGCAAAAACCATGCAGATTGTATGGATGTATCTTTAATTGTTAAAGTATTTATTCAAGAGAGAGCGTCGGTTGTTTGGTCTGCCATTCTTAAGGCCGAACAAGCATGTTGTTTCTTTTGTCACGCATAAATTTGAATTAACATTTTTGCTAGTCTGTCAGAGTCAAGTTTTCAACAATATTTTCGTTGATCTGTTATGCTTAAGTTATAATTAGCATTTTCGTAAGTGTATTACACTTAAGTTTAAAATAGCATTTTCTAGTAGCAGTAACAAGTTTGAAAAATATTTTTTGTAGTTCTGTAACGCATTACTTTTAAATAGAATTTTTCGTTGAATTGTCTTGCTTAAGTTTGAAATGACATTTTCGTTGGTCTGCTACGCTTAAGTTTAAAATAGGATTTCGGTAGTCTGCGACACTTAATTTGGAAATGGCATTTTGTTAGTCTGTCATGCTTATGTTTAAATTCTAGTTTTTGTTTGTAATGCTTAAGTTTGAAATAACATTTACGTTGGGCTATCATGCTTAATTTTGAAATAGGATTTTCGTTTGTCGGTGAGGAATGAGGCTTGAATAGCATTTTCGTTGGTCTCTCTCGAGTTTCATATTGTATTTTCGTTGGTCTGTTAGATTAAGTTTGAAATAGCATTTACGTTGGTTTGGCACGCTTAAGATTTAAAACACAATCTAAAGTATATCGGCACCTTTTCGAAAAGAAGAAGTCATTACATTCACCACCCACGAGGCGACATTGTTTATAACGGCGCCATATTTGATTTATCAGATCTCAGCCATACTTCTGAAGGTTTCGTATTTAGGGTCAAAATTAAAAGCAAGAAGTTATACACGTACTCTATGAGATGCTATTGGCAAAATATCAATAATGAAACAAGCTAATAATGAAATAAACTCCCGAAGGAGGGAAGTGTGTGTGTGTGTGTGTGTGTGTGTGTGTGTGTGTGTGTGTGTGTGTGTGTGTGTGTGTTAATAAAGTCGAGTTCTTGCTGTGAATGTCTTAGCAAAACTCTGATGATTTACGGGCGTTTTTACGGGTCAAGCCCTTCACATCGCTTATCTTGATTTCGAAGACTTTCGATCGACACCCGGCTAAGATTTAAATAACACACTTTGAATAATGGTGGCACTTCCGGTTTAGTATCGATGTTCCGGTGAAATCTTTAATCAAAACCAGTTATTGGTCGGAAAATTATTACAGCAATTCAGTGTCGTTCAATGGCGTCCCTGTAACCTTTGAGCCCTGGGCAATTTAAAACACAAGTTGATAGGGCGACGAGCATCTCTTCAGGTGTGTCTACGTCTCTATGAAAGAGACTAAGTCGGTCTGTACCGTTTATGAAATAACGTTTCTTTATCGTAAAAACCAAGCAGATTGTATGGAAATATTTTTTAGCGTATTTCTTCAAGAGAGTTCGTCCGTTGTTTAGTCTGTCATCCTCAAGGTTAAACTAGTATGCTCCTTGGTTTGTCACGCATAAATCTCAATTAACATTTTCGCTGGTCTGCCAGACAAGTTTAAAATAATATTTTCGTTGATCTGTCATGCTTAAGTTATAATTAGCATTTTCGTAAGTGTATTACACTTAAGTTTGAAATAGCAATTTCGTTGGTCCGTTACGCTTAAGTTCAAAATAGCATTTCCTTAGACTCTCATACTTATGTTTAAATTATCATTTTTGCTTGTTTGCAATGCTTAAGTTTGAAATAACATTTTCATTGGTCTTTCACGCTTACGTTTTAAAAAATATTTTCTGAAGCCTTAAATAAGATTCTCGTAGGTCTGTCACGCATGAGTTTTGAATAACATTTTGTTGGTCGTTGACACAAGTTTTAAATAACATATTTTTATCTTTCATGAATAAGTTGTAAATAGTATTTCCGTTGGTCTGTCAGGCATGATTTTGAAATAACATGTGTATTAGTATATCACAATTAAGTTTGAAATAACATTTTTAACATGTATCACACATAAGTTTAAAATTTGAAATAACATTTTCGTTGGTCTATCACGTTTGTTTTAAATAGAATTTTCGTCAGTCAATAATGCATATTTTTTTAAAATAGAATATCCGTTGGTCTGTCACAATTTTTAAATAGCATTTCGTTAGTCGGTCATATTTCCGTTTATAATGGCATTCATTTTGAGTCCGCCGTGCATAAATGTGAAATAGCATTTTCGTTGAAATAATGTTTTTGTCAGTCTGTCACGCATAAGTTTTAAGTAGCATTTTTGTTGATCCGGCACACTTAAGTCTGAAATAATATTTTCGTTGGTCTGTCACGCATAAGTTTAAAATAGCATTTTCGTTGGTCTGTCACGCATAAGTTTCAAATATCGTTTTTGTTGATCTGTTTGTTTAAGTTTGAAATAGCATTTACGCTGGTTCGTCATGGATAAGTTTGTAACATCATTTTAGTTGGTCTGTCGCAACAACATTTTCCTTTGTCTATCACAATTAAGTCTGCAATAGCATTTTTGTTGGTCCGTCACGTTTAAGTGTGATATAACATTTAATTGCTACATGCGCTAATTGATTGGTCGTATCTTACGGAGATCTTCTGTTTTTGTTTCTGGCCCCGTCCCCCACAAACTTGAGTCACGTTCAAAGTCATATTTTATTCGCCCCCTTTAATAAACTGGCGAGTCCAGTCATGTCGTCGGTGGGGTGGGGGTGCAAGAACATTATCGTTTGGACGATACCCAAAATCTGAACGCATGGACATTATTCATTGGACACAATCCCTACGCTTGAAAGTTCCCATATCTCATAGCCGAGCTCCTCCAATATGGATCCGACGAGATAGTCCATCATGTCTTAGCCCCATGTTTGGCTTTAATTAATTGGATAAACGGCATTGGCGATTGGGTTATCGTGCTAGGTTCGATACGTGGGTCAGTGTAACTCCACTTCGAATGGATGAAAGAGAATTAAAAAGAAAACAAAACAATTTTACCTCTATTATATCTAATGCACATCAAATTATGTTAGAAATGTTGGACCTAAGTAGCATTTCAGCTGACAAATTAAACCGATTTTTGACTATACAATTTTCATTTATTATTGTTGGGCCATGTTATTTCCAATAAATATTAATTCCATTTAGACTGAATAAAAGATAACTAAAGGACCTCAAATGATATATATATATATATATATATATATATATATATATATATATATATATATATATATATATATATGTATACAAGACCGTCGGCGAATGGAAAACTATCCCGAAAAATCGGAAAAAAAGAATAGCTCTGTCGTGTTCAACAGATGTGCTTCAATAATGACCTGCTGCCAATATATATATATATATATATATATATATATATATATATATATATATATATATATATATATATATATAGTATCTGTAAGGATAAAAAATTATTATTCATAATTATAATTATTTCCGCCCCTTAACAGTTTTTAGTCAGTTTTTTAACAGTTAAGCACTGTCTGTTAAATAAAAATTTGGTCAGTTTTCGTTCCAGATTTCTACTTCCCGGTCGCTTGATCACTGTAGATCGTGTTTAATAACGTTTATGCTTCTATTTTGACTTTATAAATATTAAATTTTACTTAACTCTCGCTGCGGTTTACGGTGGTCTTGGGTTATGTCCCTTGCTAATGGAGTCATAAATGGCTTCGTAGCTGTGTTTGAATCCCACGACCAGCAGCAGATATGATGATTCCGAAAATTCTCCTGTGCGTGTATTTTTTTTATTACGTTTTTGCGTTATTGTTTTATTTTTATAATTTCATTAGTATACTTTCAGAAACATTTATGATATAAATTCAAATAAAAAAAAAACTTTTATTTTCGCTTCTACACTATTGGGACAAAATTTCGGAAAATACTAGTAATACTGAATTTCACATGAAAACAATAGTATTTACGTATTCCTCGTATTTTTAAGATGATTATGACCAAAAATTACGAAAATCGATAAGGTAAAAAATTAGTTATTAAAGAAAATAAAAAATAGAATTTGATGAAAACGATCGAAAGACACAGGAGAGTTTAAAAGGGAGGTAATTTCGCGTTTTGATTTAAACAAGATGGCGGAAATTTTCACCCACTAACACGATTAAATTTTTTTTTTTAATAATTCAGCAATATTCAAGTAATTTCGACTGCATAATTTGAAAGCTAACATTGTAACTTGTTAGAATTGACAAAAAAATCAGTTGAAACCATTTTTTTTATTTGAAAACTCCATTTATCGACTACAAAATCTCGTCCCAATTTTATTTTTAAAATAAAAAATTTTTTTATTTTTTTTCAATTTTAGAAACATTTGTTATAAAATTTCAAATAAACTGACAACTTTTATTTTTTATTAAAAAGTGCAAATAAAGACAAATGTTGTTATCTGTATAATTTTTGTTATTTTATTTATTTTTTTTTTTTGTATATTTTTCACTAATGTCCCGTTCTTAAATCCCCCCCCCCTCCCAATAAATCGTTTCACAATAGAAATACTGGAGAACGATAAAAGTAAAAGAACTGATTTGCCGTGTCACCGATTTCGGTAGCACTCTCCGCAGAAAATTAGGAAATACATTAACTGACTATAACCTCGTAATGTTTTAAGTCAGTGTAAAAATAGAATTCGTTACAAGTTTTGAAACCAACGAATTCAGAATCACAAAGAACAAGAAGACATTAATTTCCCAATTAATCTAAATTCAAGATGGATTCTTTTGCAATTGTAATTCTGTGCTAATTGAAGAGAAACCAAAAAAAAAAAAAAAAAAAAAAAAAACTTCGTCAGTCGAGATGGCTTCCGCTCTGTTTTAAGGCGCGCATGCGTATATGCGTTCCCTCTTTTGATTATCCGGCTTTCCTCCCACCACCATCTCCCAGACAGAGATCATCCGGTCGGGGGAAAGGTGACTCAGTGCAGTTTTAGCTTTTAAAAAAAAAAAGATAGGGGAATTTCCAATTTACAAAATGGACTATTTATTTTTTATTTTATTTTATTATGTTTTATTTCTGACGTATTTCTGGCCTAAATACCTGCAGTTTGTTCTGTCGCGTTGTAACCTTAAATGGGTGGGGTTTGGGATCGGTGGTGAACGGTTAAAGGAATGGTACGTGTGTAATGTAGGGGTTTTCTGGTTTCTTCTTCTTTTTTTAATGGTTGGATCTGATGAGGGAACAATTGGCGGGCATACAGACGTTAATGACGTCACCAAGTGAACATCATTTATGGGGAATACTGGTTTGAAAGATTTTCAAAAATTGAATAACACTGGATAAAGATAGAGAAGGGGGAGCGGGGGAGAGGGTGAGGGATCAAATATTTGGAAAGAAAGGCAGAGAAGAAAAAGAAAGAAAGAAAAAAAGAAGACGAGAAAAAAAATTAATGCATTAAATAACGAAAGAAAGGGGTCACACAGATAAGAGAAACCGAACCGGGGTGGGTGATAGTGAACAGGAAAAAAAGGGAGAGATATCTGGAAAGAAGTTTGGGGGGGGGTAAATAGTGGAAAGAAGTGAGAAGAAGAAACAAAAGAAAGGAAGACAAGAAGAAAAGAAAGACAAGGTAATATATGATCAGAATTGAACGGAATGAAGAGAGAAAGAGGGAAGAGAGAGAGAGGGGAGAGGATGAAATATTTGGAATTTGGAAAGAAGTTGGAAGGAGAAAGAAAGAACATGAAGAGAAGATAGATAGATAGATAGATAGATAGATAGACAGAAAATAAAGAAAAGAGGGAGAAAGACAAGGTAATAGGGACGTGAAATGAAGGAAGGAATATCTGGAAAGAAGTAGGGAAAAGAAAGAATACTAGCGTATGTTACGACCGGGCAACGCCGGGCGACGTGCTAGTATCCTATAATATTTGAACTTAAAGCGTTGAATATGATATACATGAATTTGATTAACTAATACTGCTTCTCCATCCCATCCATAGCCTTGAGCCCCTGGAGGGGCATAGGCCATTTACAACGTTGTAGATGCTTTTGTAGCAAAGAGTTCTTTTTTCGGGATGAGGGTGCTGGCCCCACGCCCAACCTTCCCAGAAGGTACATACAGCGTTTAGCCTTCCCAAGTGATCACCCATTTGGTACTGGCCAGGCTCAACATTGCTTAACTTCAATGATCTGGCGATAACCGGTGTGTCAACGTGACCGCGCAGTACAATACTGTTTCTGCTAAATATTATTTGCGGTCGAATTCAAATCATTCTATTAAATCATGATCTCGCCGCCTTGTCCATTTTCATGGTTTTTTCATCTATATATATATATAAAATGTATGTGTGTATTTTTGTGTGTCTGCTAAAAACTTTCGACAGACAAAACAAAAATTCACAAATTTGGTTTCATATGAAAGCCCCATCATTCGCCCGACAAGTATAGAAAAATTGGTCAAAAACGTTGATTTTTTTCACCCTGAAATCAGCACTTTTCTACAGGAGGGGTGGTCAGCAAAAACCGTCCTCTCATGACGAATTCGCTTCTACGCATGCGTCATACGACGTCGTAAACTGTTTTAGTTTAAAAATTTTTAAAAATGATCTAATTTCGTGTACATCGTGTTAGGTCAGTTGGTTAGAGTGCTGGGTCATTATCTAAACCTTTTTGGGTTCAAATCGTGGTGTGAGATGTCTTCTTTTTTTTTTTTAGATTTTTTAAATTTTAATATCGAAACAGGCTTATCTAAGCCATTTTTCACGTTTTTTTATTTTATTTTTAGATTTTTTAAAGAAGTTTTAACGTTCGTTTTTCTGTTTTCTTTTTTGTTTTTGTTTTTCCGATTTTTACATTTACCATCGTTCGTTTGCCTTACGTTAGTTTTTTTGTGTGTGTTTTTTTTTCGATTTTTCGATTTTTATTTAATATTTAAAAATATTTACTTCGCTTTTTCTTATGTCTTGATTACCCCCCACACACACACACACACCGCCGCCCGGATACCCCCGCTTTATTTTTCAGATTTTTTAAAAGAAGTTTTAACGTTCGTTTTTCTGTTTTCTTTTTTTTGTTTTTTTTACTTCACTTATTCTTAGGTTTTGATTAATATCGCCCCACACCCGCCCGAGCACACACACCTCCAAACACTCGGGAAATGCCGGGTACCCCCCCCCCGCTAGTCTATATATATAAAAGCGAAAATGTATGTATGTATGTATGTATGTTCGCTTTTTGTGTATGTCCACAAAAGGTGTTTTACTGGCGGGTTCTTGAGGCCGTCACTCATTCTTAAAACTTTTTATATCACGACTAAATGATAATATCTACGACTTAACAACGGGGGTCACCTTTCTATTTAATTTGCCCAACTTTTACCAGCTCGCCGCGTCTTCGAAAAGCAAAAAGCGGAGGAACAGTAACTAGCTTGCAGCACAAAACTAGGTCAAACATCACACCACTTCTCGCACCTGAATATTTTACTTTATAAACCTTATTTTAACACACTAATCCATTCCTCTTCTCTCGTTCCCGAGGTGGTTAGATGCCTGGCTTTTTTCCCTTTCGTTTCCACCTTTGCGTCAACGCTTCGGGGGTTCAATCCTACCTTCCTACTAAAACTTTTTTCTTTTACACCTCCAAACGCCCGGCCAACGTTTCTATTTAACACACACACCTCCAAACACCCGGGCAACGCTGGGTACCACCCGCTAGTCTATAACATAAATCTCACCTGTCTGTGTAAATGTATGTATGTATGTATGCCTAAAACTTTCGACAGAAGAGACGGATTTTCACGAGATTAGTATCGTTTTGAAGCTCGACCCTTCAGACGACAAATATTGAAAAATTGGCTAAAAACATTAATTCCTTCACCCTCAACTGGGCATTTGTTTACGAGGAGGGGGTCACTTTTTTTGTCGATATTTTGGAAAGTCATCCCTTCTTTGCGATTTACTAGCCTTAATTTAGACCTTCACTACTTCCGGTTTGGCGATGGATACAACAGCAAAGACGTCACATTCTTTTCTTCTTTTGCGGTACGGGTTCAAGCCTACCTGCCTACTTCCTCTTTTTCTGGTTAATGCTCCAAACACCCGGACAACGTCGGGCACCCAGGTTAGTATCCTATACTATTTGATCTCCATTGTTTCCATGAACCGTTCTATTTCCTGTGACTCTTTCTTTGCTGTTCATGCTCTTTGAGATCAGAGTTCCCTTGTTTTTCAAGTTTTGAACCGTTATACATCATCGGAGTTGACTGGTTTGCGGTAGACAGTTCTCGAGTTGAAACCTACAGAGCAAAAGATTCTTTCGGTGTTGAGACGGAAAAGGCATATGCGAAATTGTACAGCGACGCATCTCCGATCTCGCTCGTTGAACATTGTACCACTTGAAATTAATCATTTATAAAAGCATAAACGTTATACAAAAACGATCTACAGTGATCAAGCGACTAAACTGTCAGGATATCGCAAGCAGACTAAATGACCGATTTATTCATTTCAACAGATAGTGCTCAACTGTTAAGAAACTTAATTCTTAAAATATATAGACGGAGTGCTACCACTTTGTATCCTTTTCTCATTGCCCCCCCCCTTTTTTTTCTCTCTCGACCTGAACCTGCTGGACTACTTTGTTTGGTCATATGTCAAGAACATCACCAACATGACCTCCCACAACACCAAAGTCATCTGCCGAGTATTCGCCGATCTCCCACCGGCACTTGTAGAAAAGCATGCTTCCAGTTCCGGACCTGTATCGAGACGGTGATTGAGGCTGAATGCGACTACATTGAATGGATGCCATAATCAAGTTACCTGAATTGATTTTTTTTTTTTTTTCAATAAAAGTTTTGAAATAAAGCTGTAGTGTTGTTTTCTTTAGGACGACAAGTTTATCGTTCCACCTTGTATTAAACCTAGGCAGAGCGGATCGTCAGCGATGCATAGACACAGTAAGAGAGTATGGGAGACATACAGACAGACAGGCAGACAGACAGACAAACAAAGAAATAGGGGCGGGCGTACATTAGCAGCGCACAAGCGCGCACAAAAACGTTCTCCTAAGACGCAGCCGGTATGCGCCCCTTTGAAGTTGAGTCCATCTGCCAGTCTGATTGTCTGCGACGAGGAGGGCGCGTGTGTGGGAGGAGACGAAGAAGGAAGAGCGGGGGGGGGGATTAGTATTTCGGTCACGTGACCATGAATCAGCAAGAGCAGTTTGCACCGGTTAACCCCGAGCCTCTTTTTCGTTATCTGAAACAATCTCTTTCTTTCTTTTCTTTTTTTTAAATGTTAGATTTTCTTTTCGATATTTTTAATGTTTCTTCCCCTTTTCTGCGTTTGTTTATTTCCATATTTCTTTCTTTTCTTTTCTTTTTATTCATTCCGTCTTTCTTTCTTTTCTACTTTCTTTCTTTTTTCTTTCCTTCATTTTTTTTTTTTGTACTTTTTTCTAATATCTCTTCGTTTTCCTCCTTTCTCCCGCTCTTCCTTTCTTTACCTTTTCCTCACATTTTTTTCTTTCTTTCTTATATCATTTGTTTCGTTTCCGCCTCGTTTCCATTTTTATTCTTCCTTGCTTTTTTTTTCTTTTCTGTCCTTTTTATTATCTTTTTTTTTTTTAATTTTTCTTTTTTTCTTTCGTTTCTTCCATTTTTCTTTCCTTTTGTCTCCAACTTTCAATCTTTCGTTCTTTCTTCTCTCACTCTTATTTTTATCACCGCCCTCTCTCTCTCTCTCTTTGCTTTTCTTTCTTCCTTTCACACACACACACACACATGCGCACACGCTCACACACATACCTAATTTATAAGAGCGTATATTTTTGTTTCAAAGAATGCTATATATTAGTTTGATAGTCCATCGATACTTGCGGGTTCATAAAAAAACAGAAAACTCAAAGCTAAAAACACCAAGCGTGATCGCCCCTGCTATGGTAACTAATAGACAAATATTATATAACTCTCCTAATTGCATGATACAACATTATATATATATATATATATATATATATATATATATATATATATATATATATATGATAAAACTGGTAGTTAGTAAAAACCTGAATAAAGTGCTCAATACTATTGCAGAGCAAATATGTGTTTTATTCTTTTATTACCGTTTTATCTGTTTGGTTACATATGTTTCGGATGTTGGACCGTGTTTACGATCTAACAGCCACGTCAGACCTTACAGAAATGGTTATATGTATACTTCAGAATAAAATTATCTCATAATCAACTGGTATGGAAACCTGTGATTATAGGTCTTACAACATATTATTGGCAGTAATATTCTATAAGTACTATCCCATCTAAATAAACATTGCTCAATATACAAGATAGAGCAAATAAATCAAATTTTAGTCATTCAATAAAATTTAGAATATGGCTCACTGATTTTAGAAAATAAGATGTAAACCATTATAATTATTTGCTGATATTTTTCTCCTCTGAAGCGATGATAGACATCGAAAACCTTTAGGATAAGGAGTTATAATATTCAAATGTATTCTTTATCTTACATAGAATGTTAAAAATCTTTTGATTAGAAATTTAACCATTTCACGTCATAATTTTTTTAATTTATTGAATGACTTAAATTATATAATATATATATATATATATATATATATATATATATGTATATATATATATATATATATATGATTACTTCATTTAATCCCATAAATTAATATACGAAAACATAATTTCATGCGTAAATTTTTCAGTATTTACTGCAACAGTGCTCAATACATAGGTAGAGCTAGGTAGTCAGTTATGAAAATATATATGGCAAATAAGCTACGCGTTTCATTCTCGTGGGAATTCGCCTGATATAGGCGTGACGAATTCTTACGAGAATGAAACGCGAAGTATTATATATATATATATATATATATATATATATATATATATGCGCGTGAGTGTGTGTATACTGTTTTTATTTATTGATACAGCAATAAATATACACTAGCAGGCCGCTCGACATTGCCCTATCGTAGAATACGCTTAAATATGATATTTTGATTGATACAGATATCGTATTTATTATTTTATTATATTGGACCCAAAATATAATAATGATTGAAAAGTTTAACAAAAGAATGACTCGTGCGCCACCGCCGAGAATCGAAACCACTGCGTTTAGCTTACGATTTACTTTTTCCTTTGATGTTAATGCCTGCGCTATGAAGACATGTTTGTGCAAGGCTAAAAATTAAAACATGAACTAATAGCTATTACGTTACGCATGCATATTCGTAATGCCGGCGTTCGGCCTTCACCTGGCGAATTCCATTTTCTTCATTTTCACATATTCGCACCGATTTTCACCGGCTAAAACACAAATATAAAGTTTTCGCATAGATTCGAATGCCCTATATATTAAGTTTCGTATCTATAGACCAAAAACTGACACAGGAGTTTGGTAGGCAATTTTTTTTTAACAAATATATATATATATATATATATATATATATATATATATAGTCATCCACATACAGTACTGTTTCGCTGTTTCACAGCTCATCAGTGCGGCTAGACAGGCAACTACCTCAAGCCAGGATAGAAACCCGACCGTTTGTACGGCAGTCAAGGCTCCTAACCATTACGCTATTGGCGGCTGCTTGAACGAGTAGTGAGTTTAACGATGTTTTGATATCGTCTGATATATATATATATATATATATATATATATATATATATATATATATATATATATATATATATATATATACTCGGGGGTTTTTTATTCAAAAGTAATGGACTAGTGAATTCAACGAGGTTGTTAGATAGTGCTCAATAAAAAGAGCTGATAATACTTGTTTATTGTTATATAAACATGCTTACATCCCGCTGCTACAAACAGCCACTTGTTTCAATCAAACAACAGATTTCATCAGGCAGTGACTTGACTATTCAAATGTTCATTGAACTTGACTATTCAAATGTTCATTGAACATTTGAATAGTCAAGTCGCTGCCTGATGGTATCTATTGTTTGATTGAAACAAGTGGCTGTTTGTAGCAGCGGGATGTAAGCATGTTTATATAAGAATATACAAGTATATATGTATATATATATATATATATATATATATATATATATATATATATATACACACGCATACATAAATATATGTATAGAAAGAGGTTTGTGTTTACTATAATATTTTGACGTATTACGCAAGTATAAATCATGTAGAATATCTGCATGAGTATAATTACATGTAATAGTTAACTATAGATGATCATTCCATAATCAGACCATAGAGAATTAATTAAAATGAATGTTTAAAAGAATATGCAAATTTGCTAAATCTTTGCAGATGAATGCGATTCCACGACCCATATTTTTTTTTTTTTTTTTTACAGTGATCACCACTTATCAAGGCCCGGAAGCCACTCAGGGATAAGTGTTATTGCAAGTACATTACGTTAGTGTGGAGATTTGATGAAGTGTTTACTTAAGGGAGCGGTTCATTAGGAATTTGTTAACATTGGACTTGAAGACATCCAAGTTGTAGTCCGGTGGGAAGCAGGCAGACGGAACAGAGTTCCACAGGCGTGCAGTTCTAAGAAAGAAGCTTTGTTCATGGAATCCGCGTTTTGATTTCGGCACAGATATAGAGTGGGGGAAATTTTTCACAGTGGATTCAGCTAGACGGGTGTTTTTCGTGAAAGATTGGCGAGGGGGGACCAGAGATATGTAACAAAGTTGTATTTTCTTTTTAAATAAATAGAAAAAGGGGGGTTTAACAAGAATATCAATACACACAAAAAAAGTTATAGGAATATACATATTTGTTTTACCCAGCGTCATCTTTAAAATCTATAAAGTGCAAGTCATTATCGTCGTTTGTTCCGGTAGCCATCTTTGTTTATATTCTTATTATATATCATACATTACGACCATGTAATCCCTACAGCCACCTACCTTGAAAATGCTGCCGTGAAACCTGACATAGTTATATGGAATAAGTCAGAAAGGGTGGCAACCTTGGTTGAAGTGTTCCTAATGATGGCGGCCTGAACAGAGCTGAAAGAGAGAAACAGACTAAATACAAAGATCTCATGTATGATATGAAAAGAAATTGGAAGCTTAAGGAGATATCAATCATACCAGTTATTATAGGTGCCACAGGACTTATGAAGAAGAACTTGAAGTCCTACCTAACTAATATTCCTGGTGAACCAAGTGCAAAAGAAATTGCAATTAAGGGAACAGCGAGGATTCTAAAAAGAGCTCTCGATTGGTTTTAATAAAAAGCAGGGCAATGTTGGCAGCTGATTTGGTTGCTTCATACCCAGCATTACAATCTTCAAAGGTAGAAAATTAAAAAGTATATATATGTATACATGTGTGTGTGTGTGTGTGTGTGTGTGTGTGTGTGTGTGTAAGAGAGTAATAGTATAATTACAATGGAAATACGTTTTTTTATTATTATTTGTCAAATTCAAGGTCTATTGACTTAATTAATCTCAAAGTGCTCAACTTTAATATTGATAGACATATATATGTTCCGTGTTGCCCTATACTCGTCAGTGTGGACGTGATCGCAACTCTGATGTAGATGACGTGATCGCAACTCTGATGTAGATGACGTGATCGCAACTCTGATAGCAAATATTTTTAACCCTGGCTTCTTACCGCTAGGCCACCTACTGTTAATACGCGTATCTTTTAATTTAACCATAGTTGATCAAATTAAACAAAACAAAAAAAACTAAAAAAAGCAAAAAACTAGAATATTTAATCATTTTATTGTACTGATCGTAAGATATTCTAAATAAATAAAATAACAAAAGTGTTTGAATATATATATATATATATATATATATATATATATATATATATATATATATACACACACACACGGGGTGATAACGGTTTTATTTTTAATTTAGAATTTGAATTTTAAATATTTTCTTATCCATTTTCCCCGCAAACAATTATATCCCAAATTCCTGGCAAATTTGGGATTAGAAACTTTTTATTAATGAAACACCTTTTTATTATATAAATTAAATTAAATTAATCTCTCTCTCTCTCTCTCTCTCTCTCTCTCTCTCTCTCCCCCCCCCTCGTATTTATCGTTTGAAAAAAAAACACACACACACAACAAATCTAAATTTATAAGCGATAAAAAATAAACAGTAAAGTCATCTAGGGTCCGTGGCCTAACGGTTAAGGCGCCGGACTGTGGTAAGCATGATTTGAAGTTTGATCTCTAGAAACAGTTGAGCTACGCTGATGAGAGGTAGTTACCTCGAAACACGCGTGTTCTTAGATTACTGTTTAAAAATAAAAAATAAATAAAAATATTATATACGTCCAAACAAATTATGGGCGACTTTCTAAGTGAATAAAAAAAATGAGCTTCGAGGGGAAGCCACTATTATCCGTATTTATCATTTGAAAAAAAAAACACGCTACAAATCTAAATTTATAAGCAATAAAAATAAACCGTGAAGTCATCTAGGGTTCGTGGCCTAACGGTTAAGGCGCCGGACTGTGGTAAACACGGTCTTAAGTTCGATCCCTAGAAACAGTCGAGCTATGCTGATGAAAGGTAGTTACCGCGAAACACACGTGTGCGTAGATTACTGTTTCATATATATATATATATATATATATATATATAATATCTATATACATTATATAATATATATTTTTTATAATAATAATACAGATATAATATATATATAATACATATAAAACATATATAATCTAATATATATATAACAATATATATAATATATATATATATATAATACATATAAAACATATATAATCTAATATATATATAACAATATATATAATATATATATATATATAATACATATAAAACATATATAATCTAATATATATATAACAATATATTTAATATATATAATATAATGCATATATATAATTTATATATAACATACTATATATATATATATATATATATATCTTCTATACACCTATAAATTCGTTTTTCTTTGGTGTGTATTGATATTCATATTAAACCCCTCTTTTCTATTTATTTAAAAAGAATATACAATTTTCTTATATATGGGTTGTAGAAATGCCTTCACTAGCAAAAGATCTAGCTAATTTGCATATTCTTTTAAAGATTCATTTTAATTAATTCCCTATTAGTCTTTTTTCGGTTTTCTTATGGGATGATCATCTAGAGTTAACTATTACGTGTAATTATATTCATGCAGATATTCTATATGATTTATACTTGCATAATATTTGCGTAAAATCTTTACAGTAAACAAAAAATTGTTTCCATATATATTTATGTATACGTATATATTTTTGTTTAATCTATTAGTCTATCTATCTATCTATATATCTATAAAAGTGAACGTGTCTGTCTGTATGTCTGTGTACATTTCCCTTCGCAATAACTCTATTAATTTTCAGTCTACAGACTCGAAATTTGATATACAGGGTACGGAGATTTGGGAAAATTGATGTTATCGGTTTGCGGCCAGAAATTTGGCTGTTAAGGAGTCAAAGTTTAACTATTTGACCTTTCAGAACTCTACCAAACTCCTCCAACAATTTTGGGTCTAAACACTTTAAATTTTAGATATAGGTTCCTTGGACATGAATCTAACTTAATAACTTAGTTTGAGCCCAAAACAATAAATGTTAAGTGGTCATAATAGAGGTCAAAGTTTAAAAAAATTGACCGTTTTTTTTTTGTTTTTTTTTTCTTGCTCAGTATACACCTCCAAACACCCGGGCAACGCCGGGCATCCATGCTAGTATATATATATATATATATATATATATATATATATATATATATACACACACATATATATAACGGACTCTCTCCCATCGATTTCGACGTATGAGATTCCACCACCACAACTAAAACAACTACGACCACAAAAACAGATTACTCGCATGCAAATGTCTGTTTCTTGTTTGTTTGTTTTTTTTTACTTCATTTTTTTAAAGAATTAAACGTTACGTTTAATACTGGGCCACGCCAGGTACATCTAGTACATGATGAACTCTCTCGTCGATTTTGGTGCGTGAGCTTTCACCACAACAACTAAGTTGCTCGGAAATCTACACGGATGATTTTTTTTATAGTGGTGAAGACTTTGTGTAGAACCAACCACAGTTTTTGCTAATATTGCTAATCCTTGTCGGTGTAGATGGCTGCCACAAGACAAAGCATACAGTACAGTGCAGGGTTTTACATCAGAGTTTTCTTCTCCTAGATGCATGTCTTTACTAAGACTAGGGGTGCATACCTCTCCCAGTAAATTAATTCGCCCCTAGATACTAACCTGGAAGTTTCTACTACTCGACGCAGAACATACAGTGCCTAGCTTTCCCAAAGGGTCACCCATCTGGTACTGGCCAGGCTCAACTTCGGTGATTTGGCGAGAACCGGTGTCTCAACATGATTGTACTTGCAATAACCCTTATCCCTGAGTGGCTTCCGGGCCTTGATAAGTGGTGATCACTGTGTAAAAAAAAAACAAAAAAAAAACTAAAAATATATATTGCCATATATATTTTTATAACTTGCTACCTAGCTCTACCTATGTATTGAGAACTGTTGACGTGAATATTAAACATTTACGCATTAAATTATATTTCCGTATATTAACTTATATGAGTGAATGAAGTAGTCATATATATATATATATATATATATATATATATATATATATAAAATAAAAATATCATTGAATATATATATGGAATATTTATATTCCAACAGACTATCCATTCACGTGTAATCACCTTTTTCTTCCCCATATTCCCTCTGCTTCACTTTTTTTGTTATCAAGTAAGATTTTTGACTTATTTGTTGTTTCATCAAATACTTTTGCATGCAAAATCCGATCCCGCATTTTGCTAATTCCTACCCTCTGATGAGAAGGAAAGTATTTATTCGAAACTCTGTGGATTAAGGACTATCCACTTATCTAGCGTTTCCTATATGTTTTTAACTCATTTCAAAGTGTTTTTTAGCATGTTTTATTAACTGTTTGCTCAAATATATATATATATATATATATATATATATATATATGACTACTTCATTCACTCATATAAATTAATATATGGAAATATAATTTCATGCATAAATGTTTAATATTTACGTCAACAGTGCTCAATACATAGGTAGACCTAGGTAGTAAGTTATAAAAATATATATGGCAATTAAGCTACATTTCGCATTTCATTCTTGTGAGCATTCGTCAGGCGTATTTTTATAACTTACTATATATATGTAATTTTCTAGCAAGCCGCTCGGCATAGCCCGGTCGAAAAATATGCTTAAATATGATATTTAGATTAATGCAAATTTCGTATTTATTATTACTATAGTTACTGTAATCGGAATCAAGACAATCCCCAATATAACCAAACACATAACACAAAATTAATCACTAACTGTAATAACAACGGCATTTACAAAAATCTTAAATAAAATCAGCATCCAAATATAACAAAAAGCCTCCTCGACAATTAGAGATCCAACCTGTAAATCTGTAAATAACATTAATACTAAAATCAAAGCCAGGATATACTCCATACCCTTCATTGATTGCGGCAAAATATACATAGGAGAAACGCAACTCGATCTTAATAAGAGGTTATATGAACATAAAAGAGATGCGGACAAAAATAACACACTTAATGCTATTTTCTGTTACATTATGGAGTATGGTCGCCATTTTGATTTTAATAATTCGACTTTCCTAAAACACATACACAGTGAATCAATACGTCGTTTAGTTGAATCTGCTTTTATTTTCCAATCTATTAATAATATTAAGCAAAGAAAAGGTTTCTTCCATATTTTTCCCTTTCTGTCAAAAATCATTATCAATGAAAACAATTTAGTTACAAGATAAACCTAAATATTCCCTTCTTATATGTAATTTTTTTACAACCATCATAAACTATATATATATATATATATATATATATATATATATATGTATATATGTATATATATATAGGAATAGACTGAATGGCGACTGGGAATAGACCAGTGACACCTGGAAAGACAGGGGACATTGCGAAAGACCAAATGAACTCATCGGGCCAGTAACCCAGAGTTCTTATAACATAAGCTACAGACAAAGACAAAGAAAAATGCCCTCAAGATCCACCGAAAGGGAGGGAGGATAATGGATCCAAAAGAAACGAACGGAATATGACCCAGACATACCAACGGATTTTGATTAAAAGAACATGCGGAATTCCCATGCGTCTGTGGACGAAAATTCAACTCCCTAAAAGGAATGAAGATTCACCAAAGCCAAAAAGGGATGTGCCAGTCATCCAGTGACTCATATGCAGCGCTCTGATACCTCAGATAAGACGTCGGAATACTCAGGCCAGGAGGCAACCCACAGCGCCGAGGATATCCAAGCAATGTGGCCAGTGGGTGAGTTGAAACTCCCCAGAATCAAATTTCCACCGGCGGACAATTCGGAAGAATGGTCTATGCTTGATCATCCAATAAGCAATGCATTACATAAAGAACTGGATAGAAAGAGGTATGATCAACGATTAGAAGTGTGCGGTAATGTTATATACCGCATTTGAAAGTGAAATCAACTAAACCACCCATCAAGAAAAATAGACAACAGCGGGAGATGGCAGACCTTAGGAATAAGAGAAGACATCTGAAACGACAACTCCGTGTTTCAAATCCTTTTGAAAAATTGTGTTTATTAAACATCTGGAAAGATCTCAAAGATAGACATAGCGCTCTTAGCAAGGTGGAACGCGCCAAGAAAAAAAACGACTGAAGCGGAGAAAAGAGCGTGATCAGTTCATTCAAGGACCATATAAATATGCCCGAAATCTATTTGAACAACCAAAATCAGGAGTATTAAAAACGGAACAACATGTCTTAGAAACCCATCTAAGACACACATACTCAGACCACAACCGGCACATCCTACTGGAAAAAATATGGTCAGAAATTCCTCAGAAAAAGTTCAATATTAACATAATGACGTATGAAGAGGTTAAACACATTGTCTTCAAAGCTAGAAAAAGTTCAATATGAACATAATGACGTATGAAGAGGTTAAACACATTGTCTTCAAAGCTAGAAATAAATCAATATGAACATAATGACGTATGAAGAGGTTAAACACATTGTCTTCAAAGCTAGAAAAAGTTCAATATGAACATAATGACGTATGAAGAGGTTAAACGCATTGTCTTCAAAGTTAGAAATAAATCAATATGAACATAATGACGTATGAAGAGGTTAAACACATTGTCTTCAAAGCTAGAAAAAGTTCAATATGAACATAATGACGTATGAAGAGGTTAAACGCATTGTCTTCAAAGCTAGAAATAAATCAATATGAACATAATGACGTATGAAGAGGTTAAACACATTGTCTTCAAAGCTAGAAAAAGTTCAATATGAACATAATGACGTATGAAGAGGTTAAACACATTGTCTTCAAAGCTAGAAAAAGTTCAATATGAACATAATGACGTATGAAGAGGTTAAACACATTGTCTTCAAAGTTAGAAATAAATCAATATGAACATAATGACGTATGAAGAGGTTAAACGCATTGTCTTCAAAGCTAGAAATAAATCAATATGAACATAATGACGTATGAAGAGGTTAAACACATTGTCTTCAAAGCTAGAAATAAATCAATATGAACATAATGACGTATGAAGAGGTTAAACACATTGTCTTCAAAGCTAGAAATAAATCAATATGAACATAATGACGTATGAAGAGGTTAAACACATTGTCTTCAAAGCTAGAAATAAATCAATATGAACATAATGACGTATGAAGAGGTTAAACACATTGTCTTCAAAGCTAGAAATAAATCAATATGAACATAATGACGTATGAAGAGGTTAAACACATTGTCTTCAAAGTTAGAAATAAATCAATATGAACATAATGACGTATGAAGAGGTTAAACGCATTGTCTTCAAAGTTAGAAATAGATCAATATGAACATAATGACGTATGAAGAGGTTAAACACATTGTCTTCAAAGTTAGAAATAAATCAATATGAACATAATGACGTATGAAGAGGTTAAACACATTGTCTTCAAAGCTAGAAATAAATCAATATGAACATAATGACGTATGAAGAGGTTAAACACATTGTCTTCAAAGCTAGAAATAAATCAATATGAACATAATGACGTATGAAGAGGTTAAACACATTGTCTTCAAAGCTAGAAAAAGTTCAATATGAACATAATGACGTATGAAGAGGTTAAACGCATTGTCTTCAAAGCTAGAAATAAATCAATATGAACATAATGACGTATGAAGAGGTTAAAAACATTGTCTTCAAAGCTAGAAATAAATCAATATGAACATAATGACGTATGAAGAGGTTAAACACATTGTCTTCAAAGCTAGAAAAAGTTCAATATGAACATAATGACGTATGAAGAGGTTAAACACATTGTCTTCAAAGCTAGAAATAAATCAATATGAACATAATGACGTATGAAGAGGTTAAACACATTGTCTTCAAAGTTAGAAATAAATCAATATGAACATAATGACGTATGAAGAGGTTAAACACATTGTCTTCAAAGCTAGAAAAAGTTCAATATGAACATAATGACGTATGAAGAGGTTAAACGCATTGTCTTCAAAGCTAGAAATAAATCTGCACCAGGCCCGAATGGCTTCCCCTTCTTACTTTACAAAAGATGTCCAAAAGTACTTAAATGGCTATATATTAACTTGAAGTTGGCATGGAAAAACCGTCATGTCAGTAACCAGTGGATGAAAGCAGACGGTGTGTACAAACCTAAGGAGCAAAACGCAGAAACTATAAATCAATTTTGGCCAATTAATGTAGAAGGAAAATATTTTTCGCAGTAATGGCTTCAAGAATAACATAATTCCTACTATCAAACAAATATATCGATATTTCTGTGCAAAAAGGTGGTATCCCTCGAATAGCTGGTTGTCTGGAACATGGTAGTATGATATGGGAGGCTATCCAAAGAGTGAAAATATAAAAATTGACTTGGACGTCATTTGGCTCGATTTAGCTAATGCATATGGATCAGTGCCTCATCAAATGATTCTCTTATTCCTTCAAATGTATCACATCCCAGAGGGAATACGCAAAATGATTGCAATGTATTTTGATGGGTTTCACATGCGGTTTACCACAAATGACTACACGACAAACTGGATGAGACTTGAGGTGGGAATTGCAATGAGATGTACAGTATCGCCTATACTTTTTTGTTTTAGCAATGCAAGTAATTCTCAAAGCAGCAGGAAACAATGTAATCCCTATTAAATTAGACGAAGAATGTGAAATGTCACCATTAAAGGCCTCCATGGACGATACCACAATCCTCACATCAAAAGAAGCTGACACCCGCAAGTTACTCAGCATTATGGATGAAATGATGGTTTGGTCCAGAATGACTTTCAAGCCTAAGAAATCCATAAGCCTCTCTCTTAGAAAAGGAAAAGTGCATGAAGATATCTGTTTTTCAGTGGGTGGTCAGAAAATTCCTACAGCCTCAGAAGAACCAATAAAAAGCCTGGGAAGATGGTGCAATAACACCTTGAAAGACTCCAATCAGGTTAAAGTGACAATAAAAACCGTCGATGAGAGTCTAAAGATGATCGGGCGCTGTCCACTTCAAGGTAAATACAAGGTATGGTGTCTTCAACACATGCTCATCCCAATTCTTTTATGGCCTCTTCTCATATATGAAGTAACTATGAGTACGGTTGAAAATCAACAGATATATGAAGAAATGGCTGGGTTTGGCTCCAGCATTATCAAATGTTGCTCTATATAGCAAACAATCCAAACTAAAATTACCGCTCAAGTCTATTGCAGGTGAGTTCAAAGCAGGAAAGTCAGATTCCAGATGATGTTGGACAATTCCAACGACACTGTTGTAAAGACAGCACAACCCTCTCTTAAAACAGGAAGGAAATGGAAAGTCCGAGATGCTATAAATGAAGCGAAATAAAACCTAGCCTTCAAAGAAGTCATTGGGCTCACTCAGACAGCGAAATCTGGACTGGGAATGACCAGCATTCAAAGATGGTCTACAGCTACAACCAAAGAGCGCCGAGATCTGGTCATTCAGGAAATAAGGAGCAAGGAGGAAAGCAAAAGGCTCGTAAAAGCCATTCAACAGTCACAGCAGGGGCAATGGACAAACTGGGAAGAAGTTATGCAAAGATCCATTACGTGGAATGACATCTGGCAAATGTCGCCGCTAAGGTTGAGTTTCATAATATGCTCAACTTACGACATGCTTCCATCAATGACTAACCTTGCCAAATCTAAGAAAGGGGATGATTCAACCTGTCCTTTATGCAAAGAAAAACCTCAGACTATGGAACATGTTCTTAGTTCCTGCAGAGTGGCCCTTGCTAATGGGCGATATACGTGGCGGCACAACAGTGTATTGGAAGAACTGATCACAACAATAAGTAACCATATGAAGCAGCTAACATAAGCAACAAGGTTTTTGCTGAGGGAGGAAAATGTGGATCGGATCAAAACGTATAACTAACCCATTGCTAGTACAAAACCAAAATAGTCTCGGAATCAATGATGATTGGATAGTCGCCGCAGATCTCCCTGGCTGGCAAAGTAATTATCCAAAAATTATAAAAGGAAAGGGTCAACGGCCAGACATTGTTCTCTCGTCAATAACAAGGGAAAAATTTATTTTGATTGAATTGACAGTACCTTATGAGAGCCGGGTAGAGAAGCAACACCAATACAAGATGGAGAAATATGAAGACCTAAAAAGAGAGTTGACCCGTGAAGGTTACGTTACAATTCTTCGAGCGGTTGAGATTGGAGCAAGAGGTTTAATTTCAGGCTATTTATATCAACTTTTAGGACAGCTTGGAATTAAAGGCCGAAAAAGAAGCGCAGCATGTAAAAATCTAACAGAAATTACTGAACAATGTGCCATCTGGCTCTGGGTTAAAAGAAATACCGAGTGGTAATGTGTGTATCACAGTGCAGAATTATTTAATGATTTTCATTTTCTTTGTTTTTGTTTAACAATTTTTAATTATTTATTTTCTTTCTTTCCTCCTTTTTTATTTTCTTTCTTTCCTTTTTTTTCTTTTCTTTTTTTTTTTTTTTTTTTTTGCTTTGTTTTCTATTCTTTGAATATGAGCGCATCTTAACTTAAGGGACTTGATATAGACGCAGCCTTTAAATTTAAACGCCATGCACACAAAGCCGTCGTTATATGAAACGCCAAATTTTTAAACATTTTTACTGCATTAAACAGTTAATTCAAATGCAATTCAAATATATCTAAGCCTCGCATTAACGAATGTGGCCGATGTGAAAAAGCCGTAACAAGGAAAATACTCACCTAGATTGGATTTACAATAACTTATAACAGCCGAGTAGAAACAACATTAATACGTGAAAAAGAAAAAAGAGAGAGAGAGAGAGAGCTGACGTTACAATCTACAGGGTGGTCAAAAAGTCAGGTAACATGTTAAAGGTAGAAAAAACAATATGATCCATTATAATCTCTATTCGTTTAATATTATTTGTTTAAATATTTGAGTGTAATATATAAACTACCCCTCCTGATTTCTGGCTTTGGGGCTATGTAAAGGATAGCGTTTATGGCAAGAAGCCTGATACATTAGCGTCTTTAAAGTTATTTATTGAAGAGGAGATTGCGCGGATATCAGCTGACATGATTACACGTGTTACACAATCAGTGGTTAATCGCTTCCAGCGATTGATAGAGAGAAATGGACGACAATTAACAAAATAAACATATTTCATGTTTGTTTCATTTTATATTTCAATGTATGGTACTTAAATATACGTGTATTGCTAATATCGTTTTTCTTTAAAATGTTACCTGACTTTTTGACCGCCCTGTAGGTGAAAAGGAATACCGCACGATATGTTCGCAAGGGTCTACAGTGTAGTTATTACTGTGAGTAGATTTATTTTTTATGTGTTCATGTACACATATATATATATATATATTATTAATGTTATGTATATATATACCTTTAGTTATATATATATATATATAGTACTTTTATTATTGTTGTTGTTGTTATTATTATTGTTTATTATTGTTACTAATATTATCATTATTTTCTTCGATGTTCTCACGTCCAAACAAATATGTCAGACGTAGTCTTTGAACATTGAACGACATGCGCAAAGCCGTTGCTCGTAACAAGAGCCGTTTAATTATCAAACGTCTTTTCTTTTAACTGTATTGAGCAGATAATTGGGCCTCACATTAGTGAGGGGGGGGGGGGGCGATACGCGAACAAGTCGTAGAGAGGAGGGCCCGAAACGGTGCGTATTCTCTCCTGATGACCCAATATTATCTATAAGACGAAATACCCCCCCAAACATGACTACATAAAGTTTTAAAAGATATGCTATGGAATACCCCCTCCCAAAAGCACCATCCTATAAAACTTAGACGAGGAAAGCCCTAGAAAGGCGCTTTATCTCTCCCTCTTCACATTAACTTTATCCGAAAAGAAAACAGCTAACACACATCAGTATATACAAGCCTATAAGGTAAACTGTTTCTCTCAAATACAACTTCTGTTGTTCGCTTGCTTCATAGCAAATTTCTACTATTGTTCCGTTAGTAATTTTTAGGTACTCCTGCAGTATTTTACCCACCGATTTCACGATCTTAGCCGAGCGTTGATCGACATCCGTCGGAAAACGCCGGAACATGGCGAGCGGTACGATACTCTATCAGCCAATCAGGGCGCTTCAAACGAACGCGCAGCAGACGAATAATTTTCATTGAAATTACACACATAGCGTTTCATTTCAGATCGTGAAATCGGTGGGTAAAATACTGCAGGAGTACCAATTTTTATCCTATATATATATATATATGCTTGATTTACATAAAGACTTCCGCCTATTAGTATATATAGTCCTAAACATTCGACCCTCTCGCCATTGACCATCCCTCTTGAAAAAGCCTGTATAAGACGGGCGAAACGTCGAGCTTCCAGGTCTCTCCACCTCCATTTTAAATTTCTTCTCGTCGGAATTTATCCAGTTTAATAATCATATATATATTTAAAAACAATATATATGCTGCTCCCCATATGGGGGTACCAGATTGGTTAAAGGGAAAATTATTTCTTATCCTGCCTTGACAGAGTTCAACATAGATTTCGTAACATAGTGGAGGATGTCCTTTTCTCTTCCCTGCAACCTCTTTCTCACAGAAGAAACGTTGCAAGCCTGTCTCTGCTTTAACGTTATTTTCATGGCAAGAGCTCGGCTGAGCTCCAATCTATGGCCCCCGCCGCTCGCCAAACATTCACGAGAAAAGCTGAAAACACTATCAATATTTTCCCCTATTCTTTATTTGTGCCTAAACCAAAACGTAGATTCCATGAACAAAGTTTCTTTCTTGGAACTGCACATCTGTGGAACTCTGTTCCGTTTTCCTGCTTTCCAACTGACTACAATATGTTCGTGTTCAAGTCCAACATAAACAAATTCTTGATGAGCCGTCCCCTTAAGTAATCCAATTTACCAAATTTCCACCACTAATGATGACTGACATGTTTCCCTTGACCACTGTACGCTCATTAACAATTATGCTGGAGTGGCCTTCAGGCCTTGATAAGTGGCGACTCCTTTGTAAAAAAGCAAAAACAAAAAAACACTTAACTTTTCAATTTTCAAAGCTATTCTTAACTAGTGCAAGGGAAAGGGGGGGGGCTCTTTTACAGAGAGGCAAAAATACGCGTCCCATAGTTGTCGGCGATCAAAGAAAACGTGATATGGTCTCTTTTTCCCCTGTATCGCTCCGCGCGACCAAATAACCTCCCGGCCGTGGGGGGGGGGGGACAACAATGCAGTGGCACTATGAAAAACTGCCACTTTATGCATTTCATCCATTTGTTGACAGTACCTTTCCGCCGTAATGGATGAGACCAGTCGCAGGCCACCAAACAGTCAGCATGACTTTTTGGTGCAATTTGGGCTTGTATTTTCTTTTTAAATAAATAGGAAAAAGGGGTTTTAATATGAATACCAATACACAAAAAAAAATTTATAGGAGTGTGTGTATATATATATATATATATATATATATATATATATATATATAAGTAGGTTGTAGTTTGCTTGAAGCATTGTTGAAGAAAATTATAAGGTAAAATTAAAAGCCAAGAACAATGCGAGATTTTTTTTTTTTTATATATATAGAGTAAAATTAAATGCAAACAAAAGAAATAAAGTTCTTTTTTTTTGTTGTTTGTTTTTTCTTTTTTACACAAATTTTAACTCTAAACAACAGTAATTTTTTTTTCTGTTGTATTCAATGGTGATATAAATCTCAATATATTTCAGACTTATTAGTCCATTTTCAAGAGAAGACAGCGGAAGAGTGTTCAAAATTGGAAAAGTAGCCGCAGAGTTTGCCACGTGATACCGCGAAATATAGAACAAAAAATGACGTTAGGAGAACGTTAAAATAAATCAGTTGATGTTTGAAATACTTGTTGCGTTTGTGAATCAAGGGAGATGACTATTCAAGCAAGGTTTTTTTTTTTTTTTTTTTTTTTTAATTATTGTTTTTCTTATGTTTTAAACTTATATTATAATAAGTCTGAAATATATTGAGATTTATATCACCATTGAATACAACAGAAAAAAAGATTACTGTTGTTTAGAGTTAAAATTTGTGTAAAAAAGAAAAAACAAACAACAAAAAAAAAAGAACTTTATTTCTTTTGTTTGCATTTAATTTTACTCTATATAAAAAAAAAAAAAATCTCGCATTGTTCTTGGCTTTTAATTTTACCTTATAATATATATATATATATCAGGGTAAAGGTATTCAAGGATGATAATTAGTGGAATTAACGAAGTTATTAAGATTGCGAAATAAAAGAATAGCAATATATATTTTTATTAATATAAATAAATTTACATGGTCGCGCACTGAACATGCTAATGTTTCGGATACATGGTCCGTTGGAACCAGATGTCCTCATCACGCGACTTTATAGATGGTTGCTTTCAACAGAAGAAACCAGTCCCCAAAATCTCTCTCTCTCTCTCTCTCTCTCTCTCTATATATATATATATATATATATATATATATATATATATATATATATGGCACAATCACGTTGACACACCGGTTCTCGTCGGATCACCAAAGTTAAGCAACGTTGAGCCTGACCAGTATCAGATGGGATATCAGATTGGGAGGTCTAGGCCTTGTATGTGCTTTCTGCTTATCTCGGCATTGTTTCCAGTCGTCCTGAACCTCCACTTGCCACTGGTATTAAACAATGTCGACTCAGGAGAGGTGTGGTTGAGATTGCGCAACTCTTGCCACAAATAATTTCACGCGCAGGCACCCTTACAGTGGATATTCATAGTCTGCCAAGACTGAAGGAAGCTGTGTATATGTATATGCACACATATATATACACACATATATATATACACACATATACATATGTATATATATACACACACACACACACATATATACACACACATATACATATGTATATATATATACATATATGTACACACATATATATATACACACACACATACATATATATACGCGCGTGCGCGCGCACACACACACACAGACACACACACACACATATATATATATATATATATATATATATATATGGGGGAAGGTAGTTTTCTTGAAGCATTGCTGATAAATAAATGTGGAAGAGTGTAAGAAGACTATAGCAATGCAGGGAACGGGTGTGATGTATGGAGGAAAATGAACAAACGAAAGAGGCATTTTTAGAGTTTGTTATTTTACATCTTCATATATCCATTTATTTTTCATGTCAGTCATAGGTACAAATATCGATCTGGAAAATAAATCGATCTATGAAGATATAAAAATAAAGTCTACAAGACCTTCTTTCACACACACAAACACATATACAATATATACATATATATACATATATATATATATATATATATACAACGTGTATATATCATATACAACGTATATATATATATATATATTTATATATATATATTTATATATAATCATATATATATAATTATATATAATTCTATATATATATAATTATATATAATTATATATATAATTATATATAATTCTATATATATAATTATATATATATATAATTATATATAATTATATATATAATTATATATAATTATATATATATAATTATATATAATTATATATCTTGGCCTGAAGACGTAATCCCCCAACGTGGGTGATTACAGAAACATGTATGCACATATGTAGCCATTAATGTTTGTATAAATAAAATTAATATATATATATATATATATATATATATATATATATATATATATATATATATATATCCCTGTTTTCTCTTCCTTTATCTCTCGTTTTCTCTTTTCTCTCTCTATCTCTCTCTCTCTATCTATCTCTCTCTCTCTCTCTCTCTCTCTCTGCCTTTACCCATTTTTTCTACTAAACCCCTTTCCTTCCATCCGCCAAGCCTCATCATAACCCCAAGCCTAGAAAATGCACTCAATGACACTGCCGCCTCCTAAACGATGTCATGTTGATCTGCCATCAATATTTTCGCTCTGCATTCTTCACAAACAGAATTAGACAAACAAAACGAAACGAAAAAGAAAGAAAAGATGCTACACAAAAAGACAAACGAAAAAATATACGAAAAATGGAAAAAAAAAAAAAAATAAACGAAGAGTAGCTTTTTATTTAATTTTCGTTAAACGTAAAATCTAATAAAACACAAAAATATCACACAAAAAAGAGAATAAACGGAAATGTGTTTCATATTCAATATCTAATCGTAATAATTTCATTTTATTTTTAAAAATTATTTTAATTATAAAAAAAAATTCGGAGCATTATTTCAAACGTTCTAAAACACCATTGTTTTTTTTTTTTTTTTCTTTTTTTTTTAACCTAAAATGGCGTCTCTCAAGGTTAATAATCGGAAAAGTTGATGGCTTATTTTTGCGAGCACGAATATTTTGAGGGGGCTTCGTCTGACTGTTTTCTATGTTTAATGTTAGATTCTGACTTAACTACTCCTCTTATCTATATATCTATAAAAGTGAAATTGTGTGTATACATATATACATATATATATATATATATATACATATATACATATATATATATATATACATATATACATATATATATATATACATATATACATATATATATATATACATATATACATATATATATATATACATATATACATATATATATATACATATATACATATATATATATACATATATATATACATATATATATATACATATATATATACATATATATATATACATATATATATATACATATATATATATACATATATATATACATATATATATATACATATATATATATATATACATATATGTGTGTGTGTGTGTGTGTGTGTGTGTGTGTGTGTGTGTGCATTTCCCTACGAATCTACTCTGTCAATTTTCCGCCTAGAGACTCAAGATTTGACATAAGGGGTATTGAGATTTGGGAAAGTCTTTTTAGTCGGTTTTCAGACAGAAATTTCGTTGTCAAAGGGGCAAAGTTCAACGATTTGACTTTTGAAAACTCTACCAAACTCCTCCGCCAATTTTGGGTCTAAACACTTGAAATTTTAGATGTATGTTACTTTGACATGGATCAAACTTTTTAATTTGATTTAGGTCCAAGTTTTAAAAAAATTTACCTCTGCGGTAGGAGTGTCAGAATTCGCCATTAAAAAAGAGTGATTAAATAGACTCCCTATCTTTTGAAGCTTATAGCAATATAAATAATGTAATGTAAACCCTAATGTTTTTTTTTTTCAATAAAAGGAGCAAAGACCAAACTTGAAAATAAAAATTTTATCGAAAAATATACAGTATTCTTTTTTAATCAGTTTTCTTTAAGAAAGATTTCACGAAATTCAACGAAATTTAACTTAATCTAAAAATAATAAATATATATAAATTCAAAAAAATCACTTACCTATATAAAATACTAATCAATGGATACTTCCATTCTTCATTTGTGAGAATTTGTCCATATTTATATTTTATATTCCATGTATTTTTTAAGCAACTATTTGAAAAGGCCGCCATTACATAAGTATTGTTACGGTGTTAACGAAGCGGTGT
>NC_136525.1:44221405-44245046 GCF_053919585.1 Euprymna scolopes
GTAGACATAGTATATTGTTACACTTTAAAAACCCAATCATCAATGCAGTAGTTGGTGCTTTAATGCCTGGGTCATCTCAGCACGCAACAAATGAAAAATTATAATTTTTTTTTATTTTACATTACCGGTTGCAAAGAACTCTATTCTAATTACAAATAATAATGATCTCGACCCACCAGTGGAGAACACACGTACACATACACACATATATTGTCATACACAGACAGCACTTATGCTGTATCACGCCTTCTCAAGAAGAGTAGACGTGATGAATATTTCAGATTCAAAACCCAAACGCTAGTACCGTAGTTTGTGCTATATATATATATATATATATATATATATATATATATATATATAAATATTTCATTAAATAAAATAGACGTTTTTTTGTCTATTAATTCTGTCTTTGATCCTTTCCAAGTTCCGAATAACGGTTTTCACTTCTGGCAGCAGGAACTGGCTGGTGTAATTACCATATTTGTTGTAAATCAGAGTATTTTCCAATCTTTCTAGATTCATTTTCTGGGATAGATTAATGTAACTGGTTTTGAACAATTTATATAATTTTTTTTTTTAATAACATGTACATTTATTTCATTGGTTAATTATTTTAATAACTTTACAAACATTTCAGGATGTTACTAGTATTGGTAAAGTTTATTTTATTTATATATATTTTTTTTTAGTTTTTATATTAGTAATGCCATTCCAAGTTTTCATTTATTTTTAGTATTAGTTCAAGTATAAGATGTGTATGTTTTTTTTTTTGTTTTTTTTTTTTTTTTACACAGGAATCACCTCTTATCAAGGCCCGGCGGCCACTCGAGGATAAGGGTTAATGGGTATACATTAGTCAATGTGATTATAGCATAGTAAACATAAGTAGTGGGAATTTTGTAAATTGGATTACTTAGGGGGACGGTTCATCAAGAACTTGTTTACATTGGACTTGAAGACAATCGGTTTGTAGTCAGCTGGAAAGCAGACAAAAACATAAATTGGGAGAACGGACAGGAATGTTGATTAATCAGGTGGGCAAATATACCACGGTTTTTAGAGCGACGAATAGTTAATCTCTTCGACAATGTCAAATATGTATGTTTTCGCCTTTTTAGTGTCAGAGACACAGTCTCCCAAAGAGCATTTGAATTCATATACTAAGTTAGTTCTATCAAAACCAGTTAGATTAATCTATCCCTGATGATGAATTCAGAAGGATTGGAAAGTACTTGGACTTACAACAAATATGGCGATTACATCAGCCAGTTCCTGCCAGAAGTAAAGACTTATTCGGAAGTTGGAAAGGATCAAAAACTAAATTAATAGACAAAAAATGTCTATTTTATTTAATGAAATATGCTTAAGAGAAAAATGCTGCCTAAATATACATCTTTCAAATATATATATATATATATATATATATATATATTACGTAAAACAAACCTTTAAATGTCTATATTTTCACTTTTACATATCGTTGACATATAATTTTTATATCAGAATTATTGGTTACAATCTCTTTTTATTGCAAACGTGAGCTAAACTTTTGAGAAAAATGCAGTAAATTTAATTTCACGCATTTTAAAAAAAAAATTTTTTATCGTGCACGCAGTGGTATCAACCTTTTGGTACAAAAAGAAAAAAAAAATTGTTAATTTATGAGGATTAAATTATATAAAAAAAAGAATTTTTTTTTTTTTAATAAATAAACAAAAAGCAAGTAAAGGTGCGAGTTATCTCCCCTGCAGTCACTTCTGCTTGACTTAATGTAAACTGTTAAAGCTTTTGTTTGATTTGGAGGGAGTGGCATGGTGGAGGGGGAAAAAGATAGTAAGCGTATTTTTTAGATATTCATGTAAAAAATAATTTTTTTTTTTTTCTTTTTTTAAATAATTTGGGGTAAACAGAATGAGAAGAAAGAAGAAAAAAGAGAGAGAGAGAGAGAGGAAAGAAATTGCATTATTATCTATATTGGACACCAAATTCTCGCATTAAAAACAATTACGGTATGATTTGCCTCTCTCTGTGATCACTATTACTCGAATAAGTAAAGCATGAGTTGTCTCCCCCTGCAGTCATTACTAATTGAATAAAAACGACCATTAATCACAACTTTTGTTGGATTTTTGGAAAAAAAAAAAAATACACAAAAAAAAAAAAGAAAACTTAACGAATAATTACAAAAGGTTCAAATTTTGCCTTTTTTTTTTTTCTTTTTTTTTTTTTCCCCCCCGCAGATGGGCGGGTGGTGCCGTATTTCAACCTTCCTTGGAGGTGGGGGGGGGGCAAACAAGTTTTTCTGGGGTGGTAACCAGTACTTGTTTATGTAAATAACCAATAACCCTAACTTTTGTTAGATTTTGGAGCTAATACTAACGAAAGAAATCTCTATCTTAAGAAAATTGTGTGACCACTTCTCTGGCGAGGAGGGTGACTAGACACCCAGCAGAATTAAAATTTCATTTTCACAGGTGCATGATGGTAGTATTCATGAAGTTGGCCTAATTATGTCTGTAAGCGTGTGTGTGTGTGCGTGCATAGCAATGTGGCAAATAGGAGCCCACGGGGCTCCTTAGACGTGATGAAGGCAGCGTCTACTCTCTGTATTAATAAAATTTTGTGACCACATCTAGCGTGTTTGTGTTTCTCGCCTCTGTGTGACTTGTGTGTTATTATTTTTCTTTGTTTACATTTCATTATTTATTGAAATGAAAGATGCAATGAATATTATAACAAACTTTTTTTGAATAATTTATGATCCACCAGAATGCATTTTTGTTTATTTGCCCAAGTCATGGCGCTTATTTAGAATCCAATCTTTTTTTTTTTTTAATTGCAGAAAAATCTTTTTGAAACAAAGATGTTATATTCCAAAAATTACATAAATTGGTCAAGTAATTTTTTTAAATAATTTACAATCCACCAGAATGCATTTTTGTTTATTTGCCCAAGTCATGGCGCTTATTTAGAATTCAATCTATTTTTTTTTTTAAATTGCAGAAAAATCTTTCTGAAACGAAGATGCCATATTCCAAAAATTACATAAATTGGTCAAGTATTTTTTTGTTGTTGTTAATTTCTGATCCACCAGAATGCATTTTTATTTTTTGTAAATGAGTCAGAATGCTTATTTAGAATTCAATTGATTAAAAAAAAATAAATAAATTACAGGAAAATCTTTATAAAACGAAGATGTCATATTCCAAAAATTACATAAATTGGTCAAGTAATTTTTTTTTTTTTTATGATCCACCAGAATACATTTTGTTATTTGTAAACAAGTCGGGATGCAAACAGTCGATTAAAAAAAAAAAATTAAATAAATTACAGGAAAATCTTTATAAAACGAAGATGCCATATTCCAAAAATCACATAAATTGATCAAGTATTTTTTATTTATTTATTTTTTAGAGAAAATCATTTTTTGATATTTAATGATTTCAAGTGGTAGCCATTACTATTTTGATTTGAATAGTTCGAATTGTTTTCTCCCCCTTATTTATAAAACATGGCTGATCAAAACAGTCTTGCTTCGTCATGGAATTTGATTTTTTTTTTTTTTTTTTTTTTTTTTTTTAGTTTAAAGTAACAAAAAAATCTAAGAGCAAAGTGTAGTATCTGTTCTTATTCTACAATCTAACATTTCTGTCTTCGATAAGTGAAGGAGAAATCCTCCTAAACTGAAGCAGTTTCTATTTTTTGTTCCAATCCAGAGTGCTCCATTTTGAGAGCTGAATATCCCCCTCATGTTAAAAACTGACCATGTATTCAACTCTGCTCTCGTGGAGAAGTAAATAGGGACTATTTTGCCTTTTACTCTTCACAATGAGCGACGTGTCTGACAAAGGGGGAAGAATTTCTGGATTTTTTTTTTTTTGTTTTTTTAAATAGGTTGTATGTGGAGATTTTCAATTCTCTCATCATTCAACCGTGAGATTTATACATTTCATTAACCCTTATCCTCGACTGGTTTTTTGACCTTGATATTTTGGCCGTGAATCATCTATATATATATACTAGCGGCTGTACCCGGCGTTGCCCGAGTGTTTGTTTCCGGGACGGGGACGGGGGAGTTTTAAAAAATGTTATGGTAGGTAAGTAGGAAGGATCAAACCCGGAGTCATGAGTAAAAGTAGGAAAATAAAGTGTGAAAAAAAAAAAAAACATCTGCAACGTTAACAGTTCGGCCACCAAGAAAAGTCCATTCCAGTTGTTTAGGGAAAAAAAAACAAAAAAAAAAACGACTACGGTAGGTCGGCGCGAACGTGAAAATATAATGTGAATTGTCCAGCACGCTAACCACTACGCCACAGAGTACTGCAGCTTAGTTTAGTGATTTTAAATAACTTCACATGAAAGAACTACGAAGCCAAACCGGTGTTCTCTTCTCAACTGTTCCTTGTGAACGATCCCCAAACGGTGTTAAGTGGTGGCAGGGGGAGGAGGAATTTATTAGAGAGAAAATATTTTACCACTTCCATTGATCTTAACCGATTTTGGCCGTGACTTCTCAGCAGAAAAAGTATAGAAATCTAAGATTATCGAGGAATTTGAGAAACATAACACACCTCAGATATTGTTCTGCCGTTTCTGCATATTATATTTGCATGAAATATCTTGATTTTTAATCCTATTAATGTCAAAATCCGACGGGAAAAAATGAGTTCATTTTATTTATATAGAGATAAAAGCGAAAATGTGTGTGTGTATGTGTGCTCGTGCATTTTTGTGTATGGCCACCGAAGACTTTTTTTGCCGAGATTCTCGGGGGGGGGGGGGGTACTATTTCTAATAACTTTTTGTATGCTATCTAGATTATAATATCTAACACGAAACGACATTGTAAAAGTCTTTTATTTCAGTGACTTTTATCTTACAAAATTCGCGCTATGAATTTGTTTTTTCTGCTAGTGCTATGGCGTGGAAAACCACATGTGTTTTTAAATGTTTATTTTCGACTCTTTCCAAGTCCCGGGCTGCTTGGTGTCATGCTATGTCATTAGACTCTTAACCTCAAGGTTTCAGGTTCGTACCTATCTCCCTCCCAAAACTTTTTTCGCTGTTTATTATTTTTTTTTTTTTCATTTTTTTAATGTTTAAACAGGATTATTACTTTTAGTTTCCATTCCCCCTCCCCCCTCCCCAATACAGTTTTAATATTGAAACAGGGTTGTTTTTTTCTTTTTATTTTTCAGATTTTTTTTAAGAAGTTTTTACATCGTTCGTTTTGCATCACGTTCGTTTTTATTTTTATTTATTTTTTTTCCATCACGTTCGGTGGGGGGGGATTAAAACAACAGTAGGCAGAGACGTAAAAAAAAAAAAAAAGTGATAGTAGACAGGCAAGCTCGAACCCGCAATACAGAGGAAAAAAAAAAAAAACCCTGACGTCTTAGTGAATGTCTCCATGGCACAACCGGAAGTGTTTGTTTGTTTTTTGTTTTGTTTTTTTCCCATCACGTTTGGGTTTTCTTTTTTAGTTTGTGTTTTTCCGATTTTAAGAAATTTTAACATCGCTCGTTTGCATCACGTTCGTTTATTTATTTTCTGTATGTCCGGCAAACACTTTTTTTCGTCCGGATTCTGGGGCGGGGGGTACTATTTCTTATAACTTTTTATATGCTATCGAGATGATAATATGGAACACTTACGAAACGACGTCGTAAAAGTCTTTTATTTCAACGACTTTTATCTTACAAAATTCGCGCTGTGAATTCGTTTTCTCTCTACTGCTCTTCCTGCTACGGCGTGATATTTGACCTAGAAAACCACCTGGGTTTATAAACACTTATTTTTGACTCCTCTAAAGTTACTGCCTTCGCGGTGTCGTGTTATGTCATCAGACTACTAACCTTAAGGCTTTGGGTTCGAGCCTACCTTCATCCTAAAACTTTTTTTTTTTTTTGTTTTTGTTCGTTTTTTTAAATATTTAAACAGGGTTATTACTTTTAGTTTCCATCTACCCCCGCAAACACGCACACCTATTTTTCGCGTTCGCTGTTTTTTTTGGGTTTTTTTTTTTCAGATTTTTTTAAAGAAGTTTTAACATTGTTCGTTTTTGTTGTTTTTTTTCCCGATCACGTTCGTATTTTATTTTTGTAGTTTTTGTTTTAACATCGTTCGTTTGCATCATGTTCGTTTGTTTTTTATAAACAGGGTTATTACTTCGCTTATTTTGTTTTAATTTACCCCCCCCTCCAACACACACGCCTCTAAACACCCAGGCAACGCTGGGTACCCCTGCTAGTCAATCTATAAATATAAAAGCGAAAATGTATGTATGTGTGTTCGCTTTTTCTGTGTGTCTACAAAAGGCTTCTTTCAAAGAAGCGGTCGCTCGCTTCACAACTTTTTAAAACTTTTTATATCACATATAAATCGTAATATCTCACAGTTAACAACGAAGCTCGCCTGTCTATTTAATTTGCTCGATTTCAGAAAGATAAATATTCAATATTTGTGGCTCGCCGCATGTTGGTTAGTCTTTTTCCTATAACATCTTGGGGGAGGGAAAAAAAGTGTTCAGCAGTAAATGAAATCCCGCAGTCAAACTTGACCTCATTAACTCATTAAAACGAGCACTTGCTAAATCCAAGTAATTAATTCAAACGTGTTTCCGTAAGCATGTCGCGGTGGGGCAATGGTTAACGTCGCACGTTTTTTTTTTTTTTTTCCACACTTTAATTTACAACTTTGCCTCAACGGTTCAGGTTCGATCCTCATACTTACTTTTTTTTTTTTTTTAACCCCCCCCCCTCCACACCTCCAAACACCCGGGCAACGCCGGGTACCACTCGCTAGTATATATATAAATGGCAAAATGGGCGCGCGCGTTTGTATTTGTCCACGAAAGGCTTTTTGCATCGGGGGTTCTCGCATCGGTTAGATTCTGGGAGAAGTTTTCTTATACTTCCTAGATTGTAATATCTCAGATTTGCAAACGAGTATCGTCTCTATCTTTTTTTTAATCGAGTTTTAAAAGATTCCCTCCGTCCCGTCGTGTCGGCTGTTTGTCTTTTTTGTATGAGGCAAAACTATTTGAATGCAAACAACAATGCGACGACCTGATGGCTGGCACTGCACCAAAATGAGATTAGTTCTTCGTCAATGGAGGAGGAAACTATACTGAGAAAATTTCATTTTTAAGTAAATTGATCTCACAATCTCTTACAGGGGGTATCCATTGTCTTTCAAGACTGAACTGAGGCATCGATATTAGGAGTAATATTTCGGAAATGACATCATTTTTCTAAAAAAAATTTTGCTGTTGGTGGTGAGGAAGGAAAATAACGCAATAATGTTGAAATGAAGCAACAGTTGCCTAATCACTAACAATGTCAATGTGTTAATTTGGAAAACCCGCCGAGTAGTCTTCCAGAAATTATATCATTTCGCTTAAAATTATAGTGGTGGTTGTGGTGGGAGAAGAAACACAATAATGACAAATTTTATAGTGAAGCAAGGGTTGCCTAATCTGTACCTAAGAATATATTTATGTATTAATTTGGAAATCCTCACGATCCATTTTCTAAAAATGACTTCATTTTTCTTAAAATTATGGTGAGAAGAGAAAATAGTTCATATATGTTGTACAATACTTGTCGAGAGTGCATTAAATTGTTTTATATACGTATTTACATTACCTGTCCGAGGGTAGGTAAACTTATTTTAAATATGTGTTGTGCATTACCCGTCCTAGGAAAGGTAAAATTTTCATATATATGCTGCAAATTACCTGTCCTAGGGAAGGTACAATTATTTCATACATGTGCTGTGTAATACCCGTTCTAGGGTAGGTAAAATATTCTTTTGCTCGAGGCGGCAAATGAGACATAGACATAAAAAAATTCTATGAACAATACGTATGTTCAAAAGCTACTTCATTTTTCTCATTGGTTTATATGGTCTTTTATTTACAAAAAAACAGCAAAAGCAAAAATGGCGACCAGCGTAAACCCTGGGGGGGGGGAGAACGCATTGAATGATAAACATGTTCATATCATAAAAACTAGTTGTCGGTGAAAATTTTAAATGTGATATTTTTTCAAAACAGATCAGAATACCATTAAAAAAATCAACTTTTTAAAAGTAAGTCTTTAGTCAATATTCTACGGCAATTTTGACCAGAAATTATATCTATATAATTATAAAACTCAAATGACCTTGTAACGAGTGATGTAACCCACTTTCCGGTTTACGACATCCGGTTGCGCATGCGCGCATAACCATTAACCCACGTAAACAAGTAAACACAAATTGCTTCTTTTGCAGATTTTTACCTGCGCACTAAAATATTAACGTTATTATTTCGAAATTATTATTTAACATGGGAAGAGTGGGGGTGTTTTGCAACTATTCTTTATTACAACTATACTGTTGCTATTTTCTTACAACTAAACAACTTTAACTCATTGACAAACATAAGAACAATTGTAGTAAAGCCAAGACTACTACTACTACTCTCTATCCATCCCTTTTCCTTCCTTCCTTCCTTCTTTTTTATTTTTTGTTTACTAGATACAAAATAGTTGTGTGAGAACGGTGAATTCGTTGACACATTTACTAATCTGTTTCAATATTAGTTTTATTTTATTTATTTAGGTTTTATTTTTTTGCTTCAGGTTTTATTAATTTTTAATTTTTTTTTTTAGATTTTAAGTTTCTATAACTTGGAAGGATTCCAATATGGGTTTTTCATTCTTATATTTCTAATCGGTAGGTTCATGTGCGTTTTTGCTGCTAAATGACTTTCGATTTATATATATATATATATATATATATATATATATATGGAGAGAGAGAGAGAGAGAGAGAGAGAAAGATAGATACACACACACACACACACATATATATATATATATATATATATATATATATATATATATATATATATATATATACACACATACATTCTTTTTTCTTTCTCGTTTGAAAAAAATTGGCCAGCATTTGCAGGAAGGAAAAAAAACAAAACTTTTGTTCAACACCTGCAGACGTTTTTTTATAAATCGCCTGAACGGTTCCGACGACATCACGATCGTTATAATGCTTAAGTATAAAAAAAATTTTAGATATAAAAATAAACAGAAAATCTGACGCTTTTGCAATTGTCGTCATTCCGTAAAGGGAGATAACTGAGTGATTTGTTCATTTTTTTTTTTCTCTCGTACTAAAAGATTTAACCTTACCAAAAGATGTTCTTGTAATTTTTATTAAACAGAACATTCAACTACTTTATTTAATGCGACAAGATTTTATAACATTTATATAAAACAATTAAGAATAATACTAAGATTACAAAAAAATATGGAAAAGACAATGATAATCGTAACTGAATTGTACCTATTTACTATGCCTCCCCACGGGACAGAGTTAGACACCAGGGTCGTTTTTTAACGTGGAGAAAAGGTACAAAAATAAAAATTGTCTCAGTCGTGAAGGATTTCTCCTCCACCGAAAGAGAACAAGAATTGGAAGTGCAGCATCTGAAGAACAGATACTACACTTTGATCTTGACCAAAAGGCCGTCAAACTGGTGTTAACTAACTATAATTGAATACGCGCCCGCCAAAAAAGAAAGGAAAAACGGTTGATTAAACTGCAGAAGCACCTGTTAAAAGCTATACAAGTTCTATAATTGAATACCCGCCGTTCAAAAAAAGAACGAAAAACATAAAGGTATATTTTTGTAAAGCGCTCATGTAAACTTACTGACAGCATTATTAGCGCCCTAAATTATGAGATGAAAAAATGAAGGAATCTTAGGCAGTCCCAAACGAATGTGAAGAATTGTGATAAAAGGAACGCACGGTCCAGTGACGTCAGACTTGTGTTAACTATACGTACTATGGAAAAGCAGAAGCGACTTAATAATTTTATAAAACCTTTGTTTATCTTCTTCAAACTGCAATTAAATTTATCTTTATAATTTTTTTAGGTTTTAAGATTTACACAGTTTAATGATTAATAATATTATAAACATTTGTATATTAAATATGAAATACGGTTTTACTGAATGTTCATTTGGTTAACTACCGGCTTCCATATTTTGTTTGGTAAAAAGAGACAAACAAAATATAAGGAGGTCCTACAAAATGCTTAATATTTGTGCAATAATATTTTCAAATCAGTTTTAATCTGGCGATAAAATAGTTGACAAGAACCACGTTTATATTAAAACTTAATATTAAAAAAAAAAATTAAACAATTAATTAAAAATCTATGTTGTAACAGAACATTTTGAAATGATGGAATTTTAATTGTTTTAATCTTTTAAAAATAAATTAATTTTTAGGAAGTTTCTTTTTCTTGACAACTGAACTGATTATAAATTAATTAGAAAAAAATGCTATTAAAAAAAAATTAGATTTATATTTATTTTTTTAATTGCAACTTCAAGGTAAGTTTTTGTTCAATATGTGTATTTAAATTTAAAAAAAATAAATATGTTTTACTTATTTGAACTCTCATGTTTCATAATAAATAGAAATTTCGATAGATTTAAAAATATTTTGTTCAAATTTCGAAAAAAATAAATATGAGAGGGGAACACGCACAAAAAAAAAAAAAAATTCTTCTCGTATATTTTACAGAAACTGCATTTTATATGTGATTTTCTAAAATGGATAAGTATCGAAAATTTCACCATTAGTTGATTTTTGCTAGATTTATTAAACATGTGTATGTTTTCACATTCGAAATGCTTACTACATGGGAACGTTATTTTAAAGCGCCAATTATGTAAACATGATTTTCGTCTCGCAATTTCATTATTTTCGTTCGATGAAAAAAAAGTTTTTTAAATTATTACTGGTTTATTTTGCCCTTCTTCTATTAAATGGTACAAAAGTTATGCTGATAATATTGATTTATAATAAAGCTACATCGTTTTACATATGGGGGGGGGGGAGTAATTCTGTGGTGAATTTTGGAGGTGCCTAATGAATTGTAATTAAAAAAAAGAAAAAAAGCTGCAACGACTTTTTTTAATGTAACAATGTAAGTTTATTGAGAGCTTGTTAAGATAGTCGCTATTTTTTTTTTTTTTTTTACATAGGCGACACCACTTATCAAGGCCGATAGGCCACTCAAGGATAAGGGTTAAGAGTGTAGAGTAGTCAAAAGGACAATATAGTAATTAATAGTAATGGAAGTTCGGTAAATTTGTTAACTTAAGTGGAACGGCTCATCAGAAACTTGTTCACGTTGGACTTGAAGACAACCATATTATAGACAGCTGGAAAGCAGGAAAACGAAAGACAATTCCACAGGCGTGCAGTTCTAAGAAAGAAGCTTTGATCATGGAATCTATTTTTAGGTTTAGGCACAGATAAAGAGTGGGGAAAATTATTGATAATGTTTATTTAATTGCCTTCCCATGAGGGCAGAGTTAGAAACAAGGTCGGTTTTTAATGTGGGGAAAATCCAGCTCCCAAAAAAAGGGGCACTCTGGATAGGAACAAAACTAAAAATAATCTCAGTCATTAAGGACAGAGGGGTGAAGTGTAGCATGCAAACAGTTACTAGACTGTGATCTTCGCCAGAAACCCATTACTTCTGTGCGTTCTATAAATACAAAACCTTCTTAAGATAGTCGACAAATCGTTTTTTTTTAAATATGTCGTTTTAAGCAAAAACAATATTACGTAAGTAATTATGTCGAAAATAGTAATATATCCAAAAATTACGAAATTTTGAGAACAACTACTATTGTGTTTTTAATAAAATGAAGTCTATCGCTAAAGATAACGAATATTGCAGCTATATACACAATAGGTACCTAAAGTACAATTAATCTAAAATATTCATTTCGGAGTTATGTCCCCTGTGTGTCTGTATTTACTTTATAGCGTCTAAGAAAACTGTAATTTTACGTAAAAAAATACTTTTACCTATAAACAACTTTCTACTTGATGAATTTTCGTAATTTTGGGATATATTACTATTTTCGGCATGGCAATTAAGTACACGAGTGTCTTTTCTTAAAACGGCATATTTAAAAACGTTTACCTCTCTCTCTCTCTCTCTCTCTCTCTCTCTCTCTCTCTCTCTCTCTCTCTATATATATATATATATATATATATATATATATATAGATAGATTTTTTTTTTTTTTTTTTTTTTTACATGGGGGTCACCACTTATCAAGGCCCGAAGGCGACTCAGGGATAAGGGTTATTGCATGTACAGTAATCAATGAGATAGTATTGTAGTAATCATTAGTATTAATGGTTTTGATTGAGTGTCTTACTTAAGGGGGCGGTTTGTCAGGAGTTTGTTTATGTTTGACTTGAAGACGTCCAAGTTGTAGTCAGGTGGGAAACAGGCAAGCGGCAGAGAGTTCCACTGGCATGCAGTTCTAAGAAAGAAGCTCTGCTCATGGAATCTACGTTTGGATTTAGGCACAGATAAAGAGTGGGGAAAATTATTGGCAGTAGTTTCAGCCAGACAGGTGTTTCTCGTGAAAGATTGGCAAGGGGTGACGAGGGATTGGAGCTCAGACGAGCATCTGCCATGGAAATAACGAAAATACAAAGACAGGCTCGCAACATCTCTCCTGTGGGAGAGAGGTTGCAGGGAAGAGAAAAGGGCATCCCCCACTAAACCCTGAAGTCTATTTTGTACTCTGTCAAGGCAGGATAGGCTGTTTTTAGCAGCTCCTGCCCAGATGTGGCAGCAGTACTCCATCCTTGGACGTACTTGGCTTTTATACAGATATAGAATTGCATCAGTAGTGAGATATCTTCTGGAACGGTAGAAGGATCCCACCATTTTCCCAGCGGCGCTGGCAACAGATTTGATGTACGTGTTCCATTTCAGATCAGGAGTAAAGGTCAAACCCAGAAGCTTGTCAAAACATGGAGCCCCCCCCCAAGAAGAGAGCCATCCATTTCAATTGATGCCAGATGGGGGATCAGAGCGTTCGCGCGCATTTTTGTATGTCCAGCAAAGGCTTTTTTCAGTGGCGGTGGGGGTTTACTATGTTTTACAACTTTTTATATACTCCCTAGATTATAATATCTACGATTTGCGACTGCACGTTGTTTCTTCATTTATTTTGATCGACTTTTAAAAAATTCCTGCTTTACCTTCCTCGCGTGTTTGTTAGTGTTTTTCGTATAAAAGCAAAACTAAATCAAAGGCTGGGAAGATGCCTTCGCTTTTCATGCTGGGACGTCTAGAAAGCAATCAGCTTTGATCAATCTAGGCGGGAAAACCCCTCATATCCGACAATTGCTATTCATTTGGACACTCCCTTTTTTGTGGGGAGCTGGTTTTCCCCAACATTGTGGGGGAAACAAATAAATGAAACAGCGGAAAGCTGAACTGGCCTCCAGCCAACGCTCTTTTCTGCAAGTCAATTTTTTGATTGACATTGCTAAATTTGAACACTTTCCACTTCCTATAACTTTGTAGCGATAGAAGTTCACGTTTTCTTTCACTTTCTTTTCAGCCTTCGCGTCACGGGTTCGAACCTGCCTGCTTACTAGCACTTTTTGTGCTCAACACCCCCCCCCAAACACCCGGGCAACGCCGGGTACCCCCGCTAGTTTTTATTAAAAGAAGCTGCAACAACGTTTTCTATTAGGTTAGCAAGAGAGTTCTTGGGAAATTTTTAATTTTGATTTCAAATGATGTATTTTCAAATAAGCTTTCGTTGTAATAACTTTTATATATCATTTTAAAGAGCATTTTTCAGTCTATCTAATCGTTTAAATTACAATCGTTTTAAAACAATTACGTCTTTTCAGAACGTTGAATTTCTTCAGGTGCTGCACTTCCATTTCTTGTTCTCTTTCGGTGGAGGAGAGATCCTTCACGACTGAGACAATTTTTATTTTTGTACCTTTTCTCCACGTTAAAAAACGACCCTGGTGTCTAACTCTGTCCCGTGGGGAGGCATAGTAAATAGGTACAAGATGGAAAAACAGAAAATTTTGCACAATTTTTTCTTATTTCAATTCAAGCTAGACTGGAAAGCTACTTAAACGGCTTGGGATATCAACAAAGCGTTTGGCCCAGGAACTACGACTGAATGCCAGCACAATGGTGGTTTAAGAAATTTCGTGGCATCGACGAGAGGAGTCTTGAAGATGAGCGTAATGGTCGGCCATCGGATGCTGACAACGATCAGTTAAGAAACTTAGTGGAAACCAATCCATGCACAACTGTTTGGGAAGTTGCTTCTGAATTAGACATAACGTATATGATGATTTGCAACTACTTGAGATAGATTTGGAGAGACAAAAAAAATTTGATAAATGGGTGTCTCATGAATTGAACAACAAGTAAAAAAACGCTGTGATGGATTGTTATATTTTCTTTTATGCAACAATTCGTTTCTCGACCAGGTTGTACTTGTGATTTGAAGTGTTTTTGTTTTTTTTATTTTTATGACAACCGGCGATGCTCAGATTAGTAGTTAGATGCTGACAAAGCTCCACGACACTTTCCAAGGCCAGAACGGAGGCCATGCTGAGTGTTTGTTTGGTGGTTTGCGACTGGTCTCTTCCATTACATTTTTTTGAATGCAGGCTAAACTATTATGGCAGAGAAGTACTGTCAACAAATGGATGAAATACATCAGAAACTTCGACAACAGCACCAGCATTAGTCAACAGAAAAGGCCCAGTTATCCTCCACAAGGATGGCCGACCTCACGTTACTAAACCGGCTCTTCAGAACTCTGCCTCGTCCACCATACTCTCCAGACCTCTCACCTACTGACTACCACTTTTTCAAGTATCTCTATAACTTTCTGCGTGAGAAATGCTTCAAAAACCTAAACGATGTCAAAAACGTGTTCAGCGACTTCTTCGCTATCAGAACGCAAGATTTTTTACGTTACTGGCATAAAAAAATATGCTTGTTTTGCGGTGGCAAAAGTGTTGATTCTGATGGTGCTTATTTCGACCAATAAGTTTTTGCTTGTGCCAAGATATATTCATCTGAATTTAAAAGATGAAAACCGCAATAACTTTCTTGTCAACCTGATAAATAAAATAAGTGATCACAGTTATTTTTACTTTTCTGCGTGAAGTTTTGCAAAAAACAAAGTTTCAAAGTGGATGGGGGGGGGAGAAATATTGTGAAATTTTAAGACGAAATAAGAAATTAAAATCTAGCAATATTATTAAAACAATAAGTAAAGAATTAAGATAAAAAAGAAAAACAGAAACTATTTATTTTTTAAGTCACTATAACAACACAAGTATAAAGTTGAGATTAGTTATCTCCATTACTTTGCCAACGCGAAAAAAAAAAACAAGAAATTCTTAAAGATGGCGGTGTGGCAAAAACGCAAATTAAAATCGAGTCTCAAGGGAGGTTACTGATATTATTGATCAAAGGGAGGCAACTCATGAATAAAAGGGAGATAATATTCAAAGATGAACGAAACTGAATAAAGGGAGACAACCGTAGTTCATCTTTTTTTTTTTTCTTAATATATTTTTTCTTATTTTATTGTTTATCTTGGGGGCGAGGGAGAGCGCAGCCCACCTCCCCAATGTAAGCAGAATATTTCTGAAATATTAAACGGTTCTTCTGCTCGGTTAATGTCGACGCATTACCTACGGAAAAACAGTTAATTAAACTGCAGAAGCACCTGTTAAAAACTATACAAGTTCTATAATTGAATACCCGCCCTCCAAAAAAAAGAACGAAAAACATAAAGGTATATTTTTGCAAACCGCTCATGTAAACTTACTGACAGCATTATTAGCGCCCTAAATTATGAGATGAAAAAATGAAGGAATCTTAGGCACTCCCAAACGAATGTGAAGAATTGTGATAAAAGGAACGCAAGGTCCTGTGATGTCATAGGTGTGTCAGAAACTAACCTTACGAATGCGTGAAATATATTGAATAATTCGACCCCCTGTCTTTCCAAGCATATAACTACTCGAAAAATGTAATTCAAGCCCTAAGTATTTTCAATTAAAGGAGCAAGGACCAAGGTTTCATTTTTTAAAAAAAAAAATTTAAAAAAAAAAACGAGGTTTAAAGAAAGAAAAGGTTTTAAACTTCGGATTTTGCAGGTAAATTTCTAAAAAACACTATTTTTTTTTGTATTAAATTTGAATATATTATTTATTGATCTTTTATCTTCAATTTGTGATATATAAAACTTTGGTGAGTAAATTAATTATTTACTTTTTAATAGGCATTTCCAAATGGGGTGGGGGGCGTGAATTAATTCGGGCTCCCTGTCTTTCCAAGCTTTTAACTACTCGAAAAATGTAATTCAAACCCTAATTTTTTTTCAGTTAAAGGTGCAAGAGCCAAGTTTTCATTAAAAAAAAATAATAATTTAAAAAAAAAAAAAACGTGTTTAAAAAAAAAAAAAAAAAAAAAAGGTTTTAAACTTCGGACTTTACAGGTAAATTTCTAAAAAAAAAACAAAAAAACACTACTTTTTTTGTTTTAAATTTGGAGATATTATTTATTGATCTTTTATCTTCAATTTGTGATATATAAATGGTGATATATATGGTGAGTAAATTAATTATTTACTTTTTAATAGATATTTCAAAATGGGGGGGGGCGTGAATTAAAAAAAAAACGTTTGTCTAAAATATTATATTCGGTTTATTGGAAAGAGCATAAACTTGCACATTGACCCTGAAAATATCGTAAAAATTGAATGAATAGAAAAAGTTTGATAGATTTTTTAAATTTAAAAATTGAAAAATACTGAACTCGTAAAATTCAATTAATTTCATTAGTGTTTTTTAAAAAATAAAAAATAATATTTCTATTACTTTTTATACAACTTTAATAATTTATTTTGGAAGTATAATCCATAAAGAAAATAAACAACCCACTTTTAAAAGAGAAATTACGAGTTTTTTTAATATTTTATTCGCAGTTTCGTGTTAAGGGTGTCAAAATTCCTACAAAAATTCTGATACAATGATGTCAAACTTGTGTCAACTATACGAACTATGGAAAGGCAGAAGCGACTTAATGATTTTTTAAACCTTTGTTTATCTTCTTCAAACTGCAATTAATAATTAATCTTTGTTATAATCTTGTTAGGTTTTAAGATTTACACAGTTTCATGATTAATAATATTGTAAACATTTGTATATTAAATATGAAATACGGTTTTACTGAATATGTACTAGTGTTCATTTACTGGCTTTCATACTTTTGTTCGATAAAAAGAAACAAATTAGATATCGTAGGGGGTCTACAAAATGTTTAATTTTTGGGCAATAATATTTTTAATCGGTTTTAATGTGGTGATAAAATAGCTGACAAGAGCCATTGTTTATATTAAAATTTAATATAAAAAAAAATTTATACACAATTTAAAATGTTGTAACGGAACATTTGGAAAAAATGGAATTTTAATCATTTTAATCTTTTCAAAATAAATCAATTTTTAGGAAGTTTCTTTTTCTTGGCAATTCAACTGATAATAGTGTATATTAATTAAAAAAAAAACGCTATTAAAAAAAAACATAATAATATAAAATTTATATCAATTTTTTAATTGTAACTTCAAGGTAAATTTTTGTTCAATACGTGTATTTAAATAATAATAAAAAAATATGTTTTACTTTTTTTAACTCTTATGTTTCATAATAAATAGAAATGTCAATAGATTTAAATATATTTTGTTCAAATTTCAAAAAATAAATATGGTGGGGAGAGGGAACGCACTAAAAAAAAAAATATTTCCCCTCGTATATTTTACGGAAACTGCATTTTATATGTAATTTCGGGGTTGTATTACTGTACACATAGATTCGAAAAAGTTGTCAAAAAACAAATATATAACAAATAAATGTTATCAAAGAAGATAAGTTACTTTTCTACCAAACTGGATATATTTTTCGTGTTTTTATTCAATGTAACATGTTTATTCAGCTCGAAAACCATACAGTGTTTACTGATGTATTGGAACATTCAAGATGGCGTCTGATTCTCTCTTTAACGCGGTAGGTTTGGGAAAAGGTGTTATAAATAAAAAACCGGATAAAATACTGTTAAAAACTCGCTCAATATATGTTACTGTGACATAGCTTGACATACATTCGGCGGGATTTTAATAGTATTTTGTATAGTTTTTTAATTATAACACCTTTTCCCAAACTTACGATGTTAAAGAGGGTGTGAGACGCCATCTTGAATTTTCGAATACATCGGTAAACACTGTACGTTTTTCGAGCTGAATAAATATGTTACATTGCATAAAAACACAAAAAAAATATACAGTATGGCAGAAAAGTAACTTATCTTGCCTTTGATAACATTTATTTGTTATATATTTGTTTTTTGACAACTTTTTCGAATCTATGTGTACAGTAATACAAACCCGTAATTTCATTCTAAAATGGATAAGTATCGAAAATTTTACGAAAATCGTTTGTGGTTGTTTTAATATTGTTTTTTTTTTTTACATAGGCGTCACCACTTATCAAGGCCGATAGGCCACTCAAGGATAAGGGTTAAAGAGTGTACAGTAGCCAAAAGGACAATATAGTAATCGATAGTAATGGAAGTTCGGTAAATTTGTTAACTTAAGTGGAACGGCTCATCAGAAACTTGTTCACGTTGGACTTGAAGACAACCATATTATAGACAGCTGGAAAGCAGGAAAACAGAAGACAATTCCACAGGCGTGCAGTTCTAAGAAAGAAGCTTTGATCATGGAAACTATTTTTAGGTTTAGGCACAGATAAAGAGTGGGGGAAATTATTGATAGTGTTTTCAGCTAGTCGAGTGTTTCTTGTGAAAGTTTGGCGAGGGGGGAACCATAGATTGAAGCTCAGTCGAACACTTGCCATGAAAATAATGATAAAGCAGAGACAAACTCGCAACATCTCTTCTGTGAGATAGAGGCTGCAGCGAAGAGAAAAGGACGTCTCCCACCAGGCCACAAAGTCTATTTTGAACCCTATCAAGGCAGGACAAGTCTTTTCTAGCAGCTCCTGCCCATATGTGGCAGCAGTATTCAATCCTTGGACGTATCTGGCTCTTATATAGATAGAGAATTGCATCAGCAGTGAGATATCTACTTCATCGATAGAAGGATCCGACCATGTTTCCAGCGGCCTTGGCAACAGATTTGATGTACGTGTTCCATTTAAGATCAGGAGTAAAAGTCAAGCCCAGAAGCCTGTCAAAACTTGAGGCCTCCCTAAGACGAGAGGCATTCATTTTAATTGATGCCAGATGGGGATCAGAACGTTGATGATGTAAAGATAGAAGCTTGGTTTTAGATGCATTAAAAAAACTCACAAAACTGTTTAAGCATTGCCTTAAGGAGAAGTGCTTTCCAACACCATGGAAAACCTCATCAGTATGCCCTGTATTTAAGAATTCAGGTGATAAGTCATCTCCCTCTCAGTACAGACCAATAAGTCTATGTGTCATGATTAAGCTGCTGGAATCCATATTAAATAGAGAAGTAGTCAACCACCTCATCAGAAATAGCCTTCTTAGTGACATGCAATATGGTTTCCGTTTTGCTAGATCAACAGCAGATGTGCTAATGATTATATCTCATAGGATTAGTGAATCTCTCGACAAAGGCTTCCTTTCTAGGACAATTGCTCTTGAAATATCAAAGGCCTTCAATAAGGTATGGCATAAGGGCCTGCTTCACAAGATTTACAGCTATGGTATAACTGGAAATGTTTTCTCAATTATTAAATCATTTCTCTCTGATAGGCTCATAAGAGTAGTGGTTGATGGGCAGAAATCAGAGGCCCACAGTATTAATGCTGGAGTCCCCCAGGGGTCCATCCTGGGCCCAACTCTCTTCCTGATCTACATTAATAATCTCTCTAAACACATACTTAGATCATTCGTTGACATCTATGCTGATGACACGACCATCTATGGCAACACATGTAAGGCCGTAAATGACGAAGTTCTCTCTGATTCTCTCTCCTCTGATCTTGAGCGCATGGTACAGTGGGGGAAGAGGTGGCTGGTTACCTTTAATGCATCTAAAACCAAGCTCCTATCTTTACATCATCAATGCTCTGATCCCCATCTGGCATCAATTGAAATGGATGACTCTCGTCTTGGGGAGGCTCCATGTTTTGACAAGCTTCCGGGTTTGACCTTTACTCCTGATCTGAAATGGAACACATACATAAAGTCTGTTGTCAAGGTCGCTGGGAAGATTGTGGGGCCCTTCTACCGCTCCAGAAGATATCTCACTACTGATGCAATTCTATATCTATATAAAATTCCAAATACGTCCAAGGATGGAGTACTGCTGACACATCTGGACAGGAGCTGCTAAAAACAGTCTATCCTGCCTTGACAGAGTACAAAATAGACTTCGTGGCTTAGTGGGGGATGCCCTTTTCTCTTCCCTGCAACCTCTCTCCCTCAGAAGAGACGTTGTGAGTCTGTCTTGTTTCATTGTTATTTCCATGGCAAGTGCTCGTCTGAGGTCCAATCTCTGGTCTCACCTTGCCAATCTTTCACGATAAACACCCGTCTAGCTGAAACCACTGTCATTAATTTTTCCCCATTCTTTATCTGTGCCTAAATCAAAGTGTAGATTCCATGAACAAAGCTTCTTTCTTAGAACTGCACGACTGTGGAACTCTCTTCCATTTGCCTGTTTCCCACCTGACTACAATTTGGATGTCTTCAAGTCCAACATAAACAAATTCCTGAGGAACCGCTTCCTTAAGTAAGACACTTTATCAAATCTCCAATACTTATGATTACTACGATACTATCCGATTGATTACTGTACACACAATAACCCTTATCCACGAGTGGCTTCCAGGTCTTGATAAGTGGTGACCCCCATGTAAAAAAAAAATGTTTACCAACTTTAAAATATTTTGTTCTTCTGGAAAAAAGAACAAAAAAAAAAAAACGCTTATGCACTTTTTAAACGCGTTATTTTTTTTTAAATAATATTTTCAATTTTTCCAATAGCACGGGAACATCCACAAAGCAATGGCGGTTTTGTTAAAAATGGTCTTTGCGTGTTTATGTATTATTTATTTATTTTTATTTTTTACTGTTTTTTGTTACTTTTACGTTTCGTTTTACAGGTTGGGCTTTTCTACTTTCCTGTTGATAAAACTTCTCAAATGCACTTGTGAAGTTAGGTTGTATAAAAGTGTAAACAAAATCAAATTTCCTTCTTTAATCAGATTTTTTTCGATTATCAATTTTCGATACTTATCAGATGCATTCCAATACAAAACCTACGCAAGAACACTCTCAGACACATCAAGTACCTTCATGTGAAATTAAAATAAAAAATTTGGCCGAGCTGTTTCCAAGTCCATAAGGAACAAACACATACAAAGTTCCTTTTATATAAAAAGTAAAGATATAGTAATAAGTAGTAAAGTATTACAAGTGCACGCCTGTGGAACTCTGTTCCATTTGCCTGTTTCCCACCTCACTTCAACTTGGAGGTTTTCAAGTCCAACATAAACAAATTCCTGAAGAACCGCCCCCTTAAGTAAGACACTTTATCAAATCTCCAATACTAATGATTACTACAATACTATCTCAGTGATTACTGTACATGCAATAACACTTATCCCCGAGTGGCTTCCAGGCCTTGATAAATGGTAACTTCCATGTATTAAAAAAAAAATAAAAAAGATTGTACATCTAAATGTACTGTTAAATGAAGGCTATTGTTCTGTTGTTCCTAATATTCATTAATTATTTTCCTGACAAATTGCCTCTGAGATTTGTATATATACTGATGACACCACACTCTATAACAGGCATGACAGGAAAACAAATGAACACATATCTAAAGAAATGGCAAAAACACTAGAGGATGACCTCCAATCCGTAGTGGAATGGGGACATAAATGGATGGTCACATTCAATGCTGTTAAGACTAAACTGGTTTCCTTCAATAATTACAAGAAACCTTCTCTGCCACCAATAGCAATGGCCAGTGACTCCCTGTCTGAGAGTACATCTTTCAAACTGCTTGACCTAACATTCACAGGAAACATCAGTTGGAACAATTACATTGAAAACATTGCCAGGACCGCTGCGAGGAAGGTAGGCTCTTTCTATCGTGCAAGAAAACTACTAACACCCAAAAGTATCCTGTACCTCTATAAGGCCACCATTCGCCCATGTATGGAGTATTGCTGTCACATTTGGTCTGGTGCAACTGCTATTAGTCTCTCACTCCTAGACAAGGTTCAAAAGAGAGTCGCCAATCTGATAGGCCCTGATCTGGCATCTAAGCATCAGCCTCTGTCCCATCGACGAAATGTTGTATCCCTTTGCCTGTTCTACACGTATTTTAATGGTGAATGCTCTGATGAACTGCAGACACTTGTGCCCCTACGACGTAGACACCCTCGACAAACCCGACAGGCAGCTAAATCCCACCCCGACACAGTAGAGATCCCTAGATGTAAAAGATCTTTCTACTCCAGTAGTTTCTTCCCCAGAACCACTAGACTCTGGAATTCCATCCCAGGTGCCTGCTTCCCCAACTGTAATGATGTGCAGAAGTTCAAGTGTAACATGAACCAACATCTTGCTGCCCAACTTCCTACATAGTACGCCAGTAGTTGTTGCCCCTGATAGTAGCCTCTACACCAAAGTGGCAATGTGCCTTGTTATGGGTGAAAATGTAATTTAAAAAAAAAAATAATAAAAACGTTTGCGTCTATTTATTGTTTATTTATTTGTTTATTTATTGTTTATTTATTTGTTTATTTATTGTTTATTTATTTGTTTATTTATTGTTTATATATTGTTTATTTATTTGTTTATTTATTGTTTATTTATTTGTTTATTTATTTGTTTATTTATTTGTTTATTTATTGTTTATATATTGTTTATATATTGTTTATTTATTGTTTATTTATTTATTTATTTGTTTATTTATTGTTTATTTATTTGCTTATTTATTGTTTATATATTGTTTATTTATTGTTTATTTATTTGTCTATTTATTTGTCTATTTATTGTTTATATATTGTTTATTTATTTGTTTATTTATTGTTTATATATTGTTTATTTATTTGTTTATTTATTGTTTATTTGTTTATTTATTGTTTATTTATTTGTTTATTTATTAGTTTATTTATTTGTTTATTTATTGTCATTTTATTTGTTTATTTATTGTTTATTTATTGTTTATATATTGTTTATTTATTATTTATTTATTTGTTTATTTATTGTTATTTTATTTGTTTATTTATTGTTTATATATTGTTTATTTATTGTTTATTTATTTGTTTATTTATTTGTTTATTTATTTGTTTATTTATTGTTTATATATTGTTTATTTATTGTTTATTTATTGTTTATTTATTTGTTTATTTATTGTTTATATATTGTTTATTTATTGCTTATTTATTTGTTTATTTATTATTTATTTGTTTATTTGTTGTTTATTTATTGTTTATTTATTTGTTTATTTATTTGTTTATTTGTTTAGTTATTTGTTTATTTGTTTATTTATTTGTTTATTTATTGTTTATTTATTGTTTATTAATTTGTTTATTTATTGTTTATTTATTTATTTGTTTATTGTTTATTTATTTGTTTATTTATTGTTTATTTATTTATTTGTTTATTTATTGTTTATTTATTGTTTATTTATTTGTTTATTTATTTGTTTATTTATTTGTTTATTTATTGTTTATTTATTGTTTATT
>NC_136525.1:44250146-44312646 GCF_053919585.1 Euprymna scolopes
AAACCCCCAATATTTATTATATCGGCCCTCTTTTCTGAACAAACGTCTTGTTTTCTGAATTATAATCCATCGACATTTTGTTAGCGTTGACAATTTTTTTTAGCGATCGGCAAAAACGGCAGCCAAGCGTCTCTTGTGGGTTGGCCAGCATCCAATAATTCATTCAAAAAAAAAAAAAAAAAAAAATGACTAGTTCATCGTCATTGTTACTGTTTTAGCGGTTTTTATATGACCATCGTAAATTAAAGACCGTTTACTTAAGAGTCACGTGACCTGCTAACGTCACAAAATAAAGTAGAACGGCTACAGCGCCGACTGACGAAGGTGGTTATTTTCTGTTTCAATTCTCAAGGGTAATTGCGGAGGGATTCATAAAACGGGACCAAAAGAAATTGTATTTTTTTTTTTTTTTTAGAAAGATAAAAAAAAATTATTTTACATTTGGACATGTGTAATTAAAATGCCCTTTTCTCTACCCTGCAACCTTTTTCAAACAGAAGAGACGTATCGAGCCTGTCTTTGTTCTATCGTTATTTCCATGGCAGGTGCTTGTCTGAACTCCATTCTCTGGTCACTCCTCGCCAATCTTTCTCAAAAAACACTCGACTAGCTGAAACCACCGTCAATAATTTTCCCCACTCCTTATCTGTGCCTAAATCAAAACGTAGATTCCATGAACAAAGCTTCTTTCTTAGAACTGCACGCCTGTGGAACTCTGTTCCGCTTACCTGTTTCCCTCCCGACTTCAACCTGGATGTCTTCAAGTCCAACACAAACAAATTCCTGATGAACCGCCCCCCCTAAGTAATTTGGGCTTGACGATCTTAAAAAAAGTCTTTCTTCTCTTATAGATAAAAAAAAATAATAATAATAATTATCACAGGGGAATGTCTTACATATCGTAGCCATGGTTACACCGGTGTAACATAAAATATTTCCTTGTTAAAAAGGAGAAAAAAGACTATTTTTAAGATCAGATTTTTTTAATTTAATTTTCGATACTTATCGGGTGAATTTCTATACAAAACCTATCTAAAAACACTGCCAGACATATAAATTACCTTTGTGTGAAATTTTCAAAAGATAGGATAAGATGTTTCGGAACCTATGTGGAAGGAACTCACACACACACACACACAGACACACATACACAGACACACACATGCACACACACGCACACACACACACACATACACAGACACATACAGACACACACACACACAAACACATACACAGACAAACATGCACACACACACACACACACACACAAACTGACTTTTATATGATAGTAGGGATAGAGAAAAGGTTTTAAAAAAAAGTGAATTTTTCGTCAGAAAGTTGAAGATTTACATTTATTCCTTCTTTAGTTTTTACAATCGTTAAAGCAATAATTTCATATAATTAGTTGCCTGACCTTAAAAGCTTTCCAGGCATCAATCAGATTACCTCCCGCCCCCCTACGAAAGGCAATTTGGAGGACAGATCCCCCAAATTTATTATCCCGGTCAACTTTTCTAACCAGATGTCTTTTTGTTTCTGGAATTTAATTTATCGCCATTTTTTATTTGAAAAGCGGTGACCAAGCGTCTCTCGTCTCTTGTGGGTCGGCAGGTATCCCATATTTTATTCGCCGATCTCGCATAATAACCTACTCAAGCGTGGCCTACGTAAACAGAAGGCCGTTCCCCTAAAGTCACGTTATCTGCTGACGTCTCACAATAAAATACAAAGGTCATGGTTAGGCGATAGATGACTCTTGCGAAAATGATTTTATGTACAGTTTTGTTTTTAAATCCCCGAAACAGTGTTTCATGGTAAACAACAGATGATCCCTTAAATTACATTAGTACTATAGTAAGTCCGAGAGAACAAGTTGATGCAGTGATTGCAGGTTATTAAATGATTTACTGACTAAATAGTTTTCTAACGAATGATAAAAATAAAAATAATTTTTTTTTGTATAGTTATAAAGGTTAAAAAATTTCCAAGACTAATATATATATATATATATATATATATATATATATATATATATATATATATATATATATATGAAATAAAAATTACAATTAAATTTACCAAAATGATCCAAGATGGTAAAACTAAAGTATATTATAAATATTAAAGAATTAATATTTATAAAGTAATCTCAACCAGATGTAAAAGCTCGATAAAACCAAATAGGAGATAGAGCTTATAATAAGAGCAAAAGTGTTTCCTTTTCAGATTAAATATGTTTTTAACTCTTTTTCAAAGTGTTTTTTGACATGTTTTATTAACTGTTTGCTCTTATATATACATACATATATATATATATAACAAAATCTTCATAGTATATATATATATGATGATGATGATGATTGCAACGTCTTGTCAGACGAGTGCCACTCCCTCAGACATTTAAAATCTATGAGCCCAAATGCCTGAGGGAGTATCTATACAAATATGATGTTACAGAGTCTTAGCTTTGTACGACAGCTAAGTCTCTCTCTCGGTTCAAAATGTTGAGATCCAGCAACAAGCAAGAGCAAGATAGCCAGCAACAAATTAAACTGCAGACCAGCTTAATGCGGGTAATGGTCTTCCGCTTTATGGTTTTTTAAATCAGAGATTTGCTTCTCCTAGAAAGGTTGCCTTCACCACGGCGTACGGGAGCCCTCTCCACCCCAATACACATATACACACACACAAATATACAAGTATATATATATATATATATATATATATATATATAGGATTGATATGTAGTTTGCTTGAAGCATTGTGTGGGATAGGTATGTAAAAGAGATTTAGAAGGCTGTCACAATGCGAGGAATGAATTATAGTCGCTGTTGGTAAGAGGAGACGAGAACAAGTGGCGATTTACTAATCAATAAGTACATATATATATTTTTTTTTTTTATTATTTTATTTAATTTTTTTTATATATATTTATTCAGTTGTATGGTAAAATGTCTTACTTGTTTTCATGCGACGTATTCCATTATTAATTAAGAATCGACCTGTTACGCACACCATTTGAAAAGGGAAAATTTTTCCGAAATTAATAATGGAATACGTCGCATGAAAACAAGTAAGACATTTTACCATACAACTGAATAAATATATATAAAAAAAAAAAAAATAATATATATATATATATACATGTACTTATTGATTTGTAAATCGACACTTGTTCTCGTCTCCTCTTACCAACAGCGACTATAATTCATTCCTCGCATTGTGACAGCCTTCTAAATCTCTTTTACATATATATATATATATATATATATATATATATATATATATATATATATATATATATATATACTATGAAGACTTTTTCTCTGTGATAAAAGCATTAAGACAAACAATGATACAACTAACAAAATATGTATCAACAAAAGTATCTTCTAAAAGTACACGTCATGATGTGGGAGCCATAACTGCCACAAATTGCTATGCCACAACATGTTAAATGTAACAATATTTTCAGTATCTAGGTAAGTCTATTATTTCAGAAATATTAGTTTACCCTATAACATGGGTCTATTTTTCTTAATTCTTTTTTTCTCTGTTGACAGGGTCCACAGTGTCGTCCCCTCCGCAAGATCCGGCGCTGGTGCAACAACTCCGTTGGAGTGATCTTCGTCATTGCCTGCATTACAGGTCTCCTATGGTTGGGCAACAGCATCTTCCACACTCACTGGCCACGAGACGAGATTATTCTAGCAAAGCCTTCAATCTCGAACACAGCCCCTCACTCGGTGAGAAAAATAAAGAAGTATGTTTACTCGGCCCCCAGGGCAATTGGAGTGCTCGAATCGGTCCGGTTTGTTGACAGTGACAGCAGCAGCCCACTGAAAAATCCAGAATTTAATTTTCTGATTCCTTCCAGCTCTTGCCAGAATCGGACGCACGTCCTTGCGTTTGTCCACAGTGCCGCCGGGCATCGCTCAGATCGATCACAGATCCGAAACACGTGGGGATCAATACAGTCATTGAAAGGATATAATTTAAGACTTGTCTTCATTTTAGGCACAACCGTTAGCATCGAGCTGCAGAGATCTATTGAACTGGAAAGTTCCATCTACGGAGATATCGTACAGGCAAATTTTATCGACCATTACAGAAATCTGACCTATAAGCACTTAACAGCGTTCCAGTGGATCCTACGTCACTGTCCGGATGTCCCGTACGTTCTTAAAATGGATGACGACGCGATGGTTGATGTTTTCCATCTGATAGACTTTCTCGAGGGTCTCCAGCCGAACCCAAAAGAGTTCCTTTACTGTTCAGCGTTTCTAAACCATGGCCCGCGTCGTGATAAGCTCGATAAGTGGTTTGTCTCTTACGAAGACTACCCGGACGAAAAATACCCAACCTACTGCGAAGGGTTTGCATATATCACAACAGTGGATACTGTGAAGACTCTGTACGAGGTGTCGCGGCACACGCCAGCCTACTGGGTGGACGACGTTTATGTCACAGGTATCTTGGCACGGAAAGCTGGCATTGTCCATACGGACATGGAAGATGAGCACGGATATACGCTTATGACTGAGGACTTCAACCCTAATGACTTAAAGAAGTACCTTTTCGTACTTGCAAAATATTCCCATCACAAAATCCATTGGAATAAAATCTGGAAAAATATTAAGGTATTACACCAAATATGAGGGGGGTGAATATACAGGGGAAAGACTTGAATTAAAGACTAAAAAATAAATATTTTGCATCATCACACAAATTGACTAATTATACATTCCATTGTTTGCATGGGTAATTTATGGTGACATTATATATATATATATATATATATATATATATATATATATATATGAATAAAAACAAAATGTAAAACTATATATATTTATGTATATCTATATAAAATGTGCATAAATTCAGCATTTTCAAACCCATATTTCATAATTTTATGCGGGGTACAAAATTTCAAACCCATATTTCATAATTTTATGTAGGATACAAAATTTCAAACCCATATTTCATAATTTTATGTGGGGTACAAAATTTCAAACCCATATTTCATAATTTTATGTGGGGTACAAAATTTCAAACCCATATTTCATAATTTTATGTAGGGTACAAAATTTCAAACCCATATTTCATAATTTTATGCGGGATACAAAATTTCAAACCCATATTACATAATTTTATGTGGGGTACAAAATTTCATTATTGCAATCATGAAAGGAAGACCTGTTTTCATGTCATGATTAAAAGTGGGAAATGAAAAGAAAAAAAATTAAGGGGGGGGGAGCAGCTGACCGGTTTCGCCCTCACTTTTCATAAGTTGGATCGAGGGATTTCCTTTTTTTTATTAATAAAATGGAGTGAAATGGGAGACGGTACATATAAAGTAAACTGGGAGATGATACGTTAAAAAAAAACACAATAGCAATATAATGTGTTAGAAAAAAAAATGGGATACACTATATGTCTATGTCTAAAATAACGATACGTTAAACAGTATTTCATGGTAAACAACTGATGATCCCTTAAAAAATAAATTATTATTGGTACTATAGTGAATTCGAGAGAGCAAGTTGATGCAGTGATTACTGACTAATTAGTTTTCTAACGAGTGATAAAAAATAATATTTTTTTTGTATAGTTTTAAATGTTAAAAACTTCCAAGAAATATATATATACTAGATAATATACTCAGCGTTGCCCGGAAATCTATACTTTCATTTTTACCTGCCCCCCCCTTTTCTTTTTAAACTCTCTTTTTACTATGATTTAATATACATCATATACTATGATGTCATATATGATGTACGTCGATAAACAAACAGATTGACAGGAATATATATATATATATATATAGTAATTTATAAAATATATATGGCGATTAAGCTACACTGAATATTCTGCGTTTCATCCAACTATAGGATTCGTCAGGCTTATGCGCAAATTCTGTCGTTGCTTCTTGTTTTTATATCTATTCGCGCATAAGCCTGACGAATCCTATAGTTGGATGAAACGCAGAATATTCAGTGTAGCTTAATCGCCATATATATTTTATAAATTACTAACTAGCTCTACTTACGTATTGAGCACTTTTGAAGTAAATACTTAAAGTTTACGCATAAATCTATACTATCGTATATTAAATTTATGTGAATAAATGAAGTAGTTATATATATATATATATATATATATATATATGTATAGTACTGGTTCATATTGTTCCCATTATGTTAAGAATAAGTAGGTTTGAAAACACTTTTTAAAGATCATGTCAAGCTGACATTATCATACTGGACTCATAGTCCTTAGGTTTTGGTTTCAGTCTCTGCTCGAGTATTTATTTTTTTTTAACTTACAAGAAGTAAACTGTTTCTTTCTGTTTTGTTTTTTTTTAACTTCATTTTTTTAAAGGAATTTAACGTTACATTTTATACCGGGCCACGCCAGATACATCTACTAGTACATGATGGACTCCCCCCCCCTCCCGTCGATTTTGATGCATGAGCTGCCGCCACAACAACTAAGTTGTTCAGAAATCTACACAGATGATTTGTTTATAGTGGTGAAGGCTTTGTGTAGAACCAACCACACTTTTTTGCTATTACTGCTAATCCTTGTCAGTGCAGATCACTGCCACAGGACAGAGTATACAGTAGACCGCAGGTTTTTACATCAGAGTTTCCTTCTCCTAGATGCATGTCTTAACGAAGACTGGGGGTGCATCTCTCCCAGTAATTAATATACCCCCCCCCCCGATACCAATCTGGAAATTTCTATGACTCAGCACGAATATACCGCGCCTAGTCTTCCAAAATGGCTACCGTTCTAGTACTGGTCAGGCTCAACGTTGCTTACTTTCGGTGATCTGGCGAGAACTGGTGTGTCAACATGATTGTGTTGTATCTAATACATACATACATACATACATACATGCATACATATATATATATATATATATATATACCTACATATATTGGTTGGTTGCATCCCAATGATTAAAAAAAAAAAAAAACAGTCCACAATCATCATTTTTGTTTATTTTTATATATTTTATTTCAGCAAATACCTTCTTTTTTTTTTTTTATCATCTTACACACATTTCACAACCAATAACGAAAATATATTCTTTGGTTTTATTGGGTTAATTTTTGGCTACAATCAAATATAAATGTAAAATTAAAGCTAAACAGATGCAGTATTCGGAAAAAGAATAAAATGGAAGAAAGACGGACCGCAAAGTCAATAAATACGAACGATTCACTTGAAAGATGACAATCAGAGATAAATCCGCCTCCCCACAAAAACATTGGATTAATCGCATATATATATGTGTAAAAGAAATTATGTTACCCATTGTGTCACGCAGTCAGCTTAGAAGCTTAGGTTAAATTATTTCAACCAGGAGAATGTGCATTTGTAAAATAATTAAATATAGAAATAGAAAATATAGAATTCAAAATTAGTCTCTTTCTGCTCGCTATTCATTTTCGGATTAAAGAGTATTACTACTTGTGATTATATAACCCGTTTGTCTATATATAAAGTCTTACAATCTATGTATATTTTCATATCTTTTGTACCTTACAGCATTTGAGAAAGATAAGAAGGGGAGAAGGAAAGAGAGTAAAAAAAGAGAAAGAGAGAGATGATATTGGATAGACACTGAATAAAATAATAACGAGTTGCTCAATCAGGAAATAACAAAGACTGTCTGAAACTTGGTGGACAATTCAGACATCAACTGAAATTTATTTGTATAAAATATAGCTGGATTGTAGAAAGGATTGTGAATTTTTGATGGGTGACATGTATGTATATATATATATATATATATATATATATATATATATATATACTTTTGCAAGCAAAATCCCATCCCACATTTTGCTAATTCCTACCCTCTGATGAGAAGGAAAGTATTTCTTCGAAACTCAGCGGATTAAGGACTATCCACTTATTTAGTGTTTCCTTTTCAGATTAAATATGTTTTTAACTCATTTCAAAGTGTTTTTTAACATGTTTTATTAACTATTTTCTCTTTATATATATATATATGTGTGTGTGTGTATATATATGTGTGTGTATATATATGTGTGTGTGTGTATATATATGTGTGTGTATATATATGTGTGTGTGTGTATATATATGTGTGTGTATATATATGTGTGTGTGTGTGCGTGCGCACACGTATGCATATATATATATATGTGTGTTTGTGTGTGTGTGTATATATATATATATATATATATATATATATATATATTTCTCTTATGCATGTTTTGTTTAGGGATAATTCCTGTTTGTTTCTCTTGCGATCCACCTTTTCCATTTGGCGGGCTAATGTTCAAACGTTCTGTTTGAGTGTAAAAAGAAATTCACATTGCGACAAACGCTAACACTAATTGTCTGTATTTTTGAGATGAGGTGTTTTCATTTATTGAGATTGTCAGACTGACTTCCTCATCTTGGTTGTTATCGTCACAACGTTTCGGCCATTTTTCCCTCCGGCCTTCATCAAATTTTAAAATGGAAGAAATAATGTCCCAGAGCCTAGCTGTAGTCTGAACACGGTACCCCCGTGATAATAATAATAAAGGGTTGAGTTCGAGACTCCTAACAAACGGTTCCTCAGTTCGATACAAAACACCTGATGAAGGGCGGAGGGCAAAACGGCCAAAACGTTGTGACTCTAACAACCAAGATGAGGAAGTCAGTCTGACAATCTCAATAAACGCTAATAACATTAACGGTACTAATAGTAATAACCTATTCTATTGTAACGAGATGCACACTAATTATAAAAGAAACAAAATATAATGAAAAAAATATTGTATATAAACACATTTCAACCATAGAAAAAAACAAACTGAACTGCGATTTATCATTTACTAGCGAGGGGTACCCGGCGTTGCCTGGGTGTTTGGGGAGGGGGGGTTTAAAAAAAAAGTAAGTATGAGGATCGAACCCGAACTGTTGAGGCAAAGTTGTGAATTAAAGTGTGAAAAACAAAACGTGCGACGTTAACCATTGCCCCACCGCGACATGCTTCCGGAAACACGTTTGAATTTAATTAGTTGGATTTAGCAGGTGCTCGTTTTAATGAGTTAATGAGGTCAGTTTGACTGCGGGATTTCATTTACTGCTGAACGCTTTTTTCCTCGCCCCCAAGATGTTATGGGAAAAAGACTAACCCACATGCGGCGAGCCACAAATATTGAATATTTATCTTCCCGAAATCAAGCAAATTAAATAGACAGGCAAGCTTCGTTGTTAACTGTGAGATATTACGATTTGTATGTGATATAAAAAGTTTTAAAAAGTTGTGAAGCGACCGACCACTTCTCTGAAAGAAGCCTTTTGTAGACACACAGAAAAAGCGAACACACACACATACATACATACATACATACATACACACATATATACATTTTCGCTTTTATATTTATAGATTGCAAAAAAAAAAAAAAAAATGACTAACTTATCAATACGCATAAACCCGACGACAATTTCTCATGCATGTTTTTAAATTTCCTTGCGTCTCCAAAAACAGTTCATACATCAGCATGACTAGAACTAGTATTTCTCGGTAGCTTACATCTCAGCTGCCTTCCCCAAGCAGCTCTATCTATCAACACCTAGTAGAACATGACACCCCCAAAAATGAATTTAGAAATTTAATAAAAATTACGGCCATTTTAGCCATCTCATATTATAATCTGTACCTCTCCATAATAGAAGCCCTGTTCATTCACATAAATAAACCAACTGTAAATTAAGCTCAATATGAGACAATACGCTTGCGCTTTTGAATGATTTTAAGTGATTTTTTTCAATAATTCACCAAACGCCATTTTTAATTCATCACTCGCCTGAGAATGACTCATCGAAGTCAAAAACGTTTGTAGCTATGGTGAATTTTTTTTTACACTCAAACAGAAAAGCTGAATCACAAGAGAAACAAACAGGAATTATTGCTCTATTCTTAAATATTGAGCTTTTCCTTTTTGACTAGGATCTCCTTGAAAGTATTACTTCAAGTTATATCTATCAGAATTTTTCATCTGAATTCTATCAGTGTCTTATCTCGCTTTATATATATATAAAATTAAAATTATTAACTGTTTGCTCATATATATATATATAATACACATTATTTAGACATGTTTGATTGAACACGACAGAGTTATTCCTTTTTCTGATCTTGTTGAATATCTTTTCTATTTCCCTAACGGTCTTTTTAATTTCGGTAGGCGTATTATGCAGAATAGCACCCAGAAGTTGTTGCTCGGCCATATTTTTCTCAAATGCTTTCTATCGGGCATCCGATTATCGTCAGGAGCAATTGTTGTTGTTTTCTTTTCCTTTTCTTTTCCTTTGAGGCTTGGTGTATTTTATAATTTTTTTTTTTTTTTAATTGGCTATAAATGCATAATACGCCTGCCGAAATTAAAAAGACCGCTCGGCAAATAAAAAAGATATCCAACAAGTTCGGAAAAAGGAATAACTCTGCCGTGTTCAATCAAACGTGTCTAAATAATGACCTGCTGCCAAAATATACAAATATATATACATATATATGTGCATATATATATACACACACATATATATATATATACATGTGCATATATATATACACACACATATATATATATATACATATATATATATATATATATATATATATACATACACACATATACACATATATATTTATATATATATGTATGTATAATAAAAAATATTATTGAAAATTAATTCAAATTTTCAAAAAAAAAAATATTATATACCTGTAAAGAATGTATAGAAAATTTTGAATTATCTGACAAAGAATACAAATAAACTCGAAAGACTTTATTCTGCAGAGTTTCGAAAAACGCAATTCTTCTCATGAAAGGAAAGAGGTTTGCAAATATGCAATAAATTTTGTAGGTTAATGCATTAAAAGAAACTACAAATATGAATATATATATATATATATATGCGGCAAATTCATGTCATTGGGAGCTAACGCATGTCCTGATCCGGCATTGCTTAAGATTAATTAAAGTGAGAAAGAGATGGTGTAATTTAAAATTGTTTATTTGCTCTACCGAGGCTTGGGTGCCCAGTCGACCCTACTGTTTCACTCATACTTCACACGAGAGAAAATATATTCATAAATTTTTCAATGGTATAGTGACTTCCACACTTTCGACAAACACCTGATATTCCCAACATGGTCACCCATCTAACTATTAACGAGCCTCTACATTGCTTAACTTTAGTGACCCAACATGAACCGGTGTTTCCATGTTCGTATATTTATTGATGAGGAAAATGTTCAAAGCAAATGATTGCTTTTTTTTTTAATGGTATATTATAATAAAAACGGAAAATTTCTTTAAAGTCTTGTTTTTGCATTTTTTAAAATTTTTCTTTGTCTCTATGTTTTTGCTTTATAAATTTTTTTATTTTGTTTCTATGTATTCTATTTGGAAATTATTCAAGCTTTCAGTATTATGAGAGATTTTCATAGACTTAAAAAATGTTCATGGTATTATAAGGCATCTAGACTCCAAACCATGTAAGGGTAAATAAAAATAATGAAAAAAAAAATGACTAATAAATCGAAATATAAGCAATAAAAAAGCATGATCAAAATGAGATTTTTGATATTATGAGGGGCTAATTAGACTCAGCTAGTCTTCTGACATAGTGGACTAAAATATATAAATTAAAATAATAATTAAAATGTTGAAGTACACTTAAGAGTAAAGAAAATACTTATAAGCAATAAAAAAAAGCATATACCAAACATGACCAAAATGAGACTTTTGATATTGTAATGGGGCCATTAGACTCGGCTAACTTCTGACATAGTGGATTAATATAACTTAAGCAAATATATAAATTAAAATAATAATTAAAATGTTGAAGTACACTTAGGAGTAAAACAAGTACTTATAAGCAATAAAAAATGAACCAAACATGACATAAATGAGACTTTTGATATCGTAATGGGAATATTAGACTCTGCTTTTCTGATAGTGATTTTTTTTTTCAATCATATTCACCCCAAACAAGGCATATCACCACTTGGGCTACTATTTGGGACCATATTTAGGGGAGATGAGCAAGATGTCAGTTTACATTACATTTAAGCTACTACAATCAGGGAAGCAGGTAACAGGAAGGGAATTCCAAAGTCTGCCTGTCTGAGGGAAAAACTAAAGAGTAGAAGGCCTTTTGGCATTTAGGGACTTCTAAAGTGAAGGGGTGTGATTTTATATCTAATCAGGTTGGTCAGAGGTGTGTGAGTCGAGGGGTCAGAAGTGCAATGAGTTCATCAGAGAACATTCCATCAGAATACTTGTAAAATAGGCACAGAGATGCAACACGGGGCAATGGGAGAGGAGTTGGAGCTTAGTTAACAGCACAGGACTTATTAGATTAGAGACTTTTCTTTAGACCTTTTCCAAAAGGAAGAGATTAGCAGTAGATGCACCAGTCCAGATGTGGCAACAATACTCACTGGGTGGGCGGATTATGGCATTGTAGAGGAACTGGGTAGTTTCAGATGTTAGTAATCTTATAGCATGATAGAGGAAACCTACAATGTGTTTTCAATAAGTTTCCAGACCTTTTTCGTATGGGTATTTTTATTGATAGTATACACATGAAACTCTAGTCTCTTTCACTGCAATGCGCTGATACCGTTCCAACAACTTCTGGAAGGCCCCATGATAGTACACACATGAAACTTTAATCCCCTTCGAAGTAATCTCCTCTGGCTGCAATGCACTTGTTGTACCATTCCAACAACTTCTGGAAAGTCACATGGAAGTCCTCTTCTGTGAGCGTGTCAATGACCCTCGTCACAGCCTCCTTCATCTCCTCAATTGTCTCATAACGACAGCCTCTAAGGTTTTCGTTCAGCTTAGAAAAATACCAAAAGTCATAGGGAACAAAGTCTAAACTATAGGGAGGATGAGGAACTGCTTTGATGCCCATCGTGGAAAAATAGTCTGTGATTGTGGACTGGTGCAGTATTCTGATAGAAATGCCACTGACCCGATTTGAAGAGTGTCAACCTCTTCTGACAAATCTCTTCCTGAAGTCCCTTAAAGCCTCAATAGAGTATTCCTTGTTGACTGTCTATCTAGTGGAAACACAGTGCATGTAAATCATGCTGTCAAAAAAGGATTATCATAACTTCTGGGTAGATTTGCTTTGTCTGGCCTTCTTGGGTCTGGAAGAACCAGCATGCTTCCTCTGGGAACTCCGTCTCTTGGTCTCTGTGTCATAGCAGTAGATCCAGCTTTCATTGCAGGTCACCAGAGTATCAAGAACTGTGGGATATGAATTGATCAACTCGACCATCTCCCTACTGCCATGACAACGTCTCTTTTTCTGATTTTCTCTGAACACCTTTGGGACAAACTTTGTGCAAGTCTTCCACATCTTCAGTTCCTCTTGAATAATTGTGTACACAGTTCCTACACTAGCATCAAACTGTACACTTATTGTCTCTATAGACATACGGCAGTCTTTAGCCATGAAATTCTTTATTTGACCAATCAACTCTGGTGTTCTGACTTCCTTATTCCTCTCGAACCTCTCCTCATCCCTCACAGACTTCCTGCCGTCTTTGAATCTCTTATGCCATTCAAAAACTGATGCTCGATTAGCAGTCTGAAGTATTCCATACATTTCTGTGGCATTTTTTCCAAGTTTAAAACAGTTATATTGCATATCGTTCTTCTAAAGTCTCTTAACATCCAGATTGCATTTTTGAAACTCACCAGCTGCGACAATCAGGCTTTAGTAGAATGTATTCCAATTCTTGCTGCAGTTGTTCATTTGAACTTGAAATCATAAAAATTGGTCAGTCACCTCATAAGATGTATAGCAATAACATACTGAACTTTCAAGAGTCTATGATAATTTTAAATGTCCGTACAAAAGTTTGGAAACTTATTGCATGCACCTCGTACGTTCTTTGCAACGGCCTTAGCAATGTCCTCAATGCATTTACACTTAGGAGTAAAACAAGTACTTATAAGCAATAAAAAATGGACCAAACATGACCAAAATGAAACTTTTGATATCGTAATGGGATCGTTAGACTCTGCTTACCTCCGTTCTAGCATGATAGTGGGAAACTACAATGTGTTTTCAATAAGTTTCCAGACTTTTTTCGTATGGCCATTTTTATTGATAATACACACATGAGACTCTAATCCCCTTCGAAGTAATTTCCTCCGGTTGCAATGCACTTGTACCGTTCCAACAACTTCTGGAAGGCCCCATGGAAGTCCTCTTGTGTGAGCGTGTCTTTGACCCTCATTACAGGAGTTATTAATCATAGTTATCGCTGGTTGAGAAGGCTTGTTGTAATTGTTAAAGGAGAGTAGCTTAGTCTTAGTAGCATTAAATGTGACATTCCATTTAAGGCCCCATTCCACTACGGTGTGGAGGTCATTTTCTAAGAATTCTGCCATTGTCTTTGATTTGTGTACATCCGTTTTTCCCTCGTGCATGTTATAGAGCATTGTATCATCAACAAATATATCCATCTCGAACGCAATGTTATGAAGATAATTAATGAATATCAGGAATAATAGTGGTAATAATATGCTGTTTAGATGTACGTCCATCAAGGGCAACCTGAACGATCCTCTTGTCTAAGAAAGATCTAATTATATTTAGTACTGTTTAACCTAACTAGATATATTGTCATAAAAGATATAGGAATGACGGGATCTTCATCGTTAAAAAAACTATGAAATTTAAAATAAAAATGGGAAAATTCTCTAAAATTTTAAATTATGTATGAAAGTTCTTCAAGCTTTTTGTTTTATTATGAAATATTTCTAGGGACTTTTAAAAATGTATGCAATTTCATAGTGAGCTTTTTTTTTTTCTTTTTTTTTTCTTTTTTTTTTACATAGTATGTCACCACTTATCAGGGCCGATAGGCCACTCAAGGATAAGGGTTAAAGAGTGTAGAGTAGTCAAAAGGACAATATAGTAATCGATAGTAATGGAAGTTCGGTAAATTTGTTAACTTAGGTAGAACGGCTCATCAGAAACTTGTTCACATTGGACTTGAAGACAACCATATTATAGAAAGCTGGAAAGCAGGAAAACGGAAGACAATTCCACAGGCGTGCAGTTCTAAGAAAGAAGCTTTGTTCATGGAATCTATGTTTAGGTTTAGGCACAGATAAAGAGTGGGGAGAATTATTAATAATGTTTTCAGCTAGTCTAGTGTTTCTTGTGAAAGTTTGGCCAGGGGGGACCATGGATTGAAGCTCAGTTGAACACTTTCCATGAAAATAATGATAAAGCAGAGGCAAACTCGCAACATCTCTTCTGTGAGATAGAGGCTGCAGCGAAGAGAAAAGGACATCTCCCACCAGGCCACGAAGTCTATTTTGAACCCTATCAAGGCAGGACGAGCTGAGGCAAGGCTGTGTATATCTAAAAGCAAATGCATCTCATCTAAAAACAATGATGGGGAAAGCTAAAGAAATAACTAATACAAACAGTGCTTATAAACAATAGCGAACAATGGACCAAAAATAACCAGAATGACACCTTTGATATGGTAATAGGGTTTAGACCCTGTTTCTTTCTGACGTAACAGGTTTTAACCAGAATAGTAATCGAACAAGTAAATTTATTTCCCCAAAATGAAGTTTTGCATCACTTTATGTCTCCTTACGGAGATTAAAATCAAGATATAATGACGCTAGACCTTATATTAGTCTTATTTTTAGCAAACTCCATTACATGATTTTTATTCTAGAAAATGCATAAAATTTAACGCTTAACTATAAGAAGTATTAAGAAGAAATTGAACTTTAGGGAATCTTGTTTAATTAACGGCTAACTAAAAAAAGACGAAATACAAAGTACTTATAAGCAATAACGAATAATGGGCCACAAATAATCAATATGACACTTTTGATATTGTAATAGGACCATTAGACTCTGCTTATTCTCTGACAGTGGGTTTGTTTAATTGAACCAAATAGATTGTCATAAACAATATAGTATTATATAGGGATGACACGCTCCTCATAATTAGAAAATCTATGACATCTAACTGATTAGTATGAGAAAAATAATCCATAGACAGAAAAAAATTAAGTACTAATTCTTTAAAGTTTACTTAGTTCTACCTCTATATATATACGAGGTGCCTTCAATAACTTTCCAGACTTTTTTGCATCGGAATTTAAAAATTGTCGTAGACACTTAAAAATTCATTATGTTATTGCTATACATCTTATAAGATGACTGACAAGCTTTTATGATTACAGGTTCAAATGAACAGCTACAGCAAGAATTGGAATACACTCTACTAAAGCGTGATTGTCACAACTGGTAAATTTCAAAAATACAATCTGGACGTGAGGAGACTATAGAAGAACGATATATGATAAAATACTGTTTTAAGCTTAGAAAAATGCCACAGAAACGTATGGAATGCTTCAGATTGCTTTTGGACCATCTTGCATGACTCGAGCATCAGTTTTTGAGTGGCATAAGAGATTCAAGGAAGATAGGGAGTCTGTGAAGGGTTAAGAGAAGTGTGAGAGATATAACGAAGTCAGAACACCAGAGTTAACTGGCCAAATAAAGAATTTCATAGATAAGGACCGATATGTGTCTATAGAGACAATAAGTGCACATTTTGATGTCAGTGTGGGAACTGTACAAACAATTATTCGTGGATTTCACAGGTACCAATGTGTAGTATTGGGAATCCCAGCTTAAATGCTATCTAGGTAGTTGGAGAAATAGTAAGTTATGTAAGTATATTTTCGATTCCCATCAGCAAGTTTAGTGGGGTCACAGAAGGTTAGATTGACACTCATCAAACTCAAGTCACCTTTAATGACCTAGGTTAGATGCACCGGAAATTAGGGGTAACGTGCACTGGAAATTAGGGGTAATGGGAATTGTGGTTGTTGTCTTCCGGTCGACGACCACATGGGCTGAGAGTGGTTTTGGCCTGCAGATGGAACAGACAGGAGATTAGGGTCTCTCGGCAGCAACCAGGGTCCATGATAGACTTGCCTTTAATAAAAAAATTGAAGTTCAAATCCATCTTGTGTTATCAATGCGTCTGTCTGCAGCAGTGACCACTCCCCATGAGATGGAAACCAGTGACCAGTAGATATCATCTGCTGGACAATGCAAGCAGGTATGTACAATTATGTATTTGCGCATACATGTTGAGACCCTTCAAGGCAAGAAACTGTGTAAGGATAAAACACACACACAGACACCCATATAAGTATGAACGCATACGTAAGAACACACAGACACTTTAAAAGTACCTCAAACATCATCTTTAACCACTTATCAAGGTCCAAGGGCCACTCGGGGATAAGGGTTATTGTGTGTACAGTAATCAATGGGATTGGAGAATTGATGAAGTGTTTACTTAAGGGGGCGATTAATCAGGAATTTGTTTGTGTTGGACTTGAAGACATCCAGGTTGAAGTTGGGAGGGAAACAGGCAAGCGGAACAGAGTTCCACAGGCGTGCAGTTCTAAGAAAAAAGCTTTGTTCATGGAATCTACGTTTTGATTTAGGCACAGATAAGGAGTGGGGAAAATTATTGACGGTGGTTTCAGCTAGTCGGGTGTTTTTTGAAAAAGATTGGCATGGGGGGACCAGAGAATGGAGCTCAGACGAGCACATTTTTACAGTCATAATCTGTCTGGATGTCTGCTGGATATCTCACACTGTATTTTTAATTTTTTTTCTTTATATATTTTTTTTTGCGGTTATTTTAGCTGATCCATTAGAACACAAACATATCTCGTGAACCTTTCTCTTTGCTTCCAAATGATTGGTGATTGTAGAATCATTTTTATCAAACCAATACCTATGTTTGGTTTTCTTATTTGTGAGTTGAATTGTTCCCAAGTTCCATCAAATGAGATATTAATAAATGAGGTTCTAAGAGCTTCACACGTTTCCTTATTTTGTAACTTGGAGACATCGATGCGTTTAGGCACTTTTACTCCATTGGCTCTGACCTTTTTCCAGATGCGGCGATTAGGTGTATGTGTGTGAGGGGGGCATCCAAGAATCCCCTTTGGGATTCCTCATTCGCCAAACGAACTCTTATTCTTACTATCTATACCCTTATTATTTTTCATGTATATTTATGTAAATAAATCTGCATTCTTTCACTAATATATGTTTTCGTCATCATTATGCAACCCTTTTGCTTCTCAATCCCTTACCATTCAATCCATTAAACTACACATGAAGACGGGATCGTCTATAATATAAGCAGGCCATCCTGTACCTTCCTCTCTACAAAGTAATATGATTCGATCACTATTTCCACAAGGTTGTTCTAATTGAGATGTGATATTTGTCTTAGGAAAACCAACTCCTCCTTCTCTTTTTACTCCTTTCCAGAAAAACGTTTACCCTGCTCCTTTTTCAGTAAGTTGATCTTCATCACTGAAACGGGTTTCAGATAGACCAGCAATATCCACGTTATATGGAACTAATTCTCTGGCAACAATAGCTGTTCTTTGCTCTGGATTAACTGACTCTTTTGTATCAAGAAGTGTCCTTACGTTCCAGGTAGCAATATTCAATTTTGTTTTCTTTTTAGAATAAATCACATTGTTTTTTTTCTTTTGTTTCTCCTGCAGAAATGAACAACCGTCAGCCGCAGGTAACTGCCCAGCTGAAAAAAGGAACAGACGATTTTTAGGTCACCTTTTCTAGATCTAGGTAAGCAGCATTGTCCTTTAAAAGGGTTACTCAGTCGCAAAAAGCCCCACTAATACTAGATCCTGCCCCTCAAAACCAGCAGGGATGGTAAGATAAACTTTAAGTCACTTATGTGCAGATTTGTGACTACATACTTTCACCTTGTTAGGACTGACCTGAGTCACCAACTAAAAGCCAAGAATTAGGGTGAAAATAATACCATTCCCCAAGAAATAATAGTTTCTTAGCCCCTCTCTTTCTCTTTCTCATAAATCGTACACAAATCAGGAACTGCTATTCAGAGTCTCTCATCATCTCCCACTCCCTCTCCTTAACGAATCCCTAGCCAACATGACAGGCGAGTAGGCAGTATACTCTTAGCCCCGAAACCAACGAGACGTACGTTGCCAGTGAACATTATTAACAAAAGGTGCACTCACTCCAAAATGTAAAAAGGCAAATAAAGTTCTTTCCTTTTAAAGGAAAACATTTGTATTTCTTTTATTGTTACAACTACTAATGAAGACAAGTGCCAGCCAGTGTTACAATATAAATGCCTCTAGTTGGTATTGTTTATTTTTTATGATTGGAAGAAGAAGGAGAAGGAGGAGGAGGAGGAGGAGGAGGAGGAGGAGGTCAAGACAAAAAGGGGGAAGAGACAGAGTAAAAAAAGGAAACATATTTTTTTGTTTTTCCAGATCTTGTAGACATTAATCGATTAAGTCTAGATTCATTTTGAATTCAATACAATCTAAATTTTAGTCTTTTTTTTTAGTTGAATCCAAATGTGAATGCATTCCGAAGGAAAAATTTTTATTGGGTCATTTAAAAAAAATAAATAAATAAATAAAAAAATAATTGTTTGTTTTGTTTTACATCCAGAAATACAATTGAAAAGTTGAATGTTTAAAAATATCACAGATTTAAAATATACGAATCACACCTGCTTATGTTTATATACAAAGTACAGTATTGTTTGCATGTGTGTGTTTGAGGATGCAATTGAAAATGAAGACCTATACTAAGATCAAATAAAACTGCCGTAGGACTGACCCGAGTCACCCCTAAAAGCCAAGAATTAGGATGAAAATAATACCATTCCCCAAGAAATAGTTTCTTAGCCCCTCTCTTTCTCTTTCTCATAAATCGTACACAAACCAGGAACTTCTATCCAGAGTCCCTCATCATTTCCCTCTCTCTCTCTCTCTCTCTCTCTCTTTCTCCTTAGCCAGCATGACAGGCGAGTAGGCAGTATACTCTTAGCCCCGAAACCAACGAGACGTACGTTGCTGGTGGGCATTATTAACAAGAGGTGCACTCACTCCAAAATGTAAAAAGACAAATGAAGTTCTTTCCTTTTAAAGGTTAACGTTTGTATTTCTTTTATTATTTTAATAACAAATAATGGAGACGAGTGCCAACCAATGTTATACTGCCTTACACATCATCTCGCCTCTATTGCCACATGACTTGCAAAGAAGAGATATCTGTACAAAATGGTCTCAATGATAAATGCTTGTACAACACGTATCACTCTCTGAGCATCCACAGTCAGCAAGATAACTGGTAACTGTTTCTTGAGTGTCCTTCTCACAAAAGTGCTAGCTTTGTAGACGGCTCGAAATTTGTTAAATAACAACACTCACATTGATGATGATGATGATGATGATGATGATGATGCATCTCACAGATTATTTAAAAAATGAATGAAAAATGAACCCAACGAAAACAGAATTCACCAGGCTTCCATTGAAAACGGCTCGAAATTTTAACATCAAAGTTGCATTATCATAAAAAGGAACTTAATGCAATACCAGCATACCAGCCTGGGTGCCTGGCGTTGCCCGGGTGTTTAGAGGTGTGTGTTGAGCAAAAAAAAAAAAATGTGGTAGTAGGCAGGCAGGCTCAAATCCCTACCTCAAAGAAGAAAAAAAGTGAAAAACAAATGTTGTTTAATTGTTACTAGCTGTAGTGCCCAGCATTGCCTGGGTGTTTCGAGAGGTGTTTGGAGCGGTGTCGAGGAAAAAGAAAAAAAGTGATGGTACGCAGGCAGGCTCGAACCCGTACGAAGGAGGAAAAGAATGTGAAAAAAAAAGTGACGTCTTTGCTGTTGCGTCCATTGTCAAACCAGAAATGGCGAAGGTTTAAATTAAGGCTAGTCAATCGAAAAGAAAGAATGACTTTTGAAAATATCGGCGAAAACAGCAAACCCTCCTTGTATAAAAGTGCCTAGTTCAGGGTGACGGAATTAATGTTTTTAGCCAATTTTTCGATATTTGTCATCTGAAAGATCGAGGTTCAAAACGATACTGATCTTATGAAAATCCATCATCTCTGTCGAAAGTTTTAGGCAGACATACAAACATACATACATACATTTAAACAAACGGGTGAGATTTATATTATAGACTAGCGAGGGTACCCAGCGTTGTCCGGGTGTTTACGTGTTTTTGGGGGGGGTGCAGTAAAAATATTTAAAAAAAAAAATAGTTTTGGTAAGTAGGTAGGATCGAACCTGGAACGTTGAGGCGAAGGTTGAAAAGAAAGAGTTCAAATTTAACGATTAAAAAGTTAAATTGACAGGTGCGTAATTTTAATGATCACGCCATAGAAGTCCCGCAGTGAATATTTACTGTTAGACAGTTTTTCTGGTTTCGTTTCCCAACTTTTTGGTTCGCCAAAATGTTGGGGGGGGGGGACCAGCTCTCTATAAAGAGGAGAGTGTCCATATGAATAGCAATTGTCTGATATAAGGAGTTTCCCCCCACATTCTCGACCCCTCTATCGAGAGTTGGCGCAGCTTTCCTGAAAGAGTGCCGAGCCACGCTAAAACGACTACCAAGATCCAGCGACCTTGTGACTGCTACCCATAGGGAACTCCACAGGAATCTAGTGAGGGGGCCGCTGCCAACCCGCTATGGACTGGCAGCAGAGTGAAATTCGCTCCACGTGGAGTTGAGCGCCAGGTTCGAGTCATCTGTAAAATTCGGAGTTCTCTCTGACCTGGCGATTGGCCCGAAATGCACTTCCACTTAACAACATACAATTCAGTTCTGGTCTTTTGGAGTCGCCTGCTTGTCCCCGTTGCAGAACAGCGGCGGTAGAAACGATTGATCATGCTTTCTTTGATTGCCGCAAACTCCGCCAGTACTGGTTGTATGTCAGCGAGGTGATGGCTCGCATCGATCCTGAGCATCCTTGTCTGATTACTGTATCCAATGTTGTTGACAACGTGAGGCTGCCGTGGGACATTACGATCCTGGCTGTGGCGAGAATGGTGACTTGGACGTCGCGTTTGCAAGGTGGACAGAGGGGGGGCTTTTTCTGATCAGGATCTGATTGCTTTCTTTAGCACCAACTACGGGTGAAAATCAGACGTGATAGAAGAAGGCTGCATCGTGCGGCATTTAACAGAAGAAGGATACATGTAGCAAGTCTGTGTGTGTGAAAAGGAGTCAAATTTGAATACGTGTTCCCTGCCTAGGTGTGGAATGCGCAGTTCCGTCAAGCGTAATCAATTTTCAGCCTCTTAACTAGCTGAGTGAATGCTTTATCTTTCCCCAACTAGGAAGCCTCCAAGATGCCCATCCCCTTTTATCTGCAATTTTTCTTTTCATCCCTTCACTCAAAATTTCCCTCATCTTGGAGAGAAAGAAATCAATCACTAACGCCCCATCCCTTACCCACAAAATTTTCTTTCTCCATTTCGTCTCATCTATAGAGCATCCCCACTTAGAGACCGGCCTGCAGGAGCTCAGGTTCCTTTACAAACCGAGGTGGACAGGCGGTCCATCAACTAGACGGGAGGGTCCTACTAACCACTTTTGTATTTTTTCTTCCCCCCCCCCGACACAAATGAATTATTTGTATCATAATCTTTTTTGTTTTTACACGTAAATAAAAAATGTTTTAAACAATTGGGCTCTAAGTAAGACGTCCCCCAGTACGAAAGGGTGAATGCGGTATTATGGTGAAAGAAGATAGTAGCTAAGAGAACCTTTTGTTTTAGTTCTGGAATGACAAGGATGACCAACGACCCCCATTTTTCCCCCTTTTTGAGTTGGCCTTGTGCCTAAGTTTTTTGTTCAGTTGGAACTTACTTGGTAATTTTAGCTTGAATAAAGAATTTAATACCTCAAACTGTAGTATTGGGAATCCCAGATTAAATGCTATATAGATAGTTTTTAGAAATAGAAAGATATAAGCATATTTGATTTCCCATCAGCGATTTAGCAGGGTCAGAGAAGGTTAGATTTAACAGCCATCAAACTCAAGTCAGCTTTTGACAAACTAGATAGAATGTACTGGAAATTGAGGGTGACATGGGATTGTGGTCGAGGCCTTCTGGTTGACGACCACAGGGGCAGAGAGTCGTTTTGAGCAACAGAGAAAGCTGATCGGAGATTTGGCTCTCCGACAAACAGGGTCAGAGATATTAGGCTTGCTGTGAATAAAAGATTGAAGCTTCAAATCCCATCTTGTGTTCATTAATGAATCTGTCTGCAGTAGTACAACTCCCCACAAGATGGAAGACCAGCAGCGACCAGAAGGCATCATCCGCTGGCCAAGGCAAGCAGATATGTTCACATTATTGTTGCACATATACGTCTCGGACACTTTCAAGGCAAGAAACGGTTTAAAGATAAGAACACACAAACACACACACACATATACATACGTAAGAGCATACACACCCACATATGTAAGAACACACAGACAAATTTCCATGGCAAGTGCTCGTCCGAGCTCCAATCACTGGTCCCCCCTCGCCAATCCTTCATGATAAACACCAGTCTAGCTGAAACCACTGTCATTAATTTCCCCCCACTCTTTATCTGTGCCTAAATCAAAACGTAGATTCCATGAACAAAGTTTCTTTCTGAGAAGTGCACGCCTGTGGAATTCTCTTCCGTTTGCCTGTTTCCACACTGACTACAACTTGGACGTCTTCAAGTCCAACATAAACAAATTCCTGATTAATCCCCCCCCTTAAGTAAGACACTTTATCAAATCTCCAATACCAACTATTACTACAATATTATCCCATTGATTATTGTACACAAAATAACCCTTATCACCGAGTTGTTTACGGGCCTTGATAAGTGGTGATTCCCATGTAAAAAAATTTTTTTTTAAAAAGTAGAAGTAAACGAAATAGTAAAGTAAACAATAAATAAACAAATAAATAAATAAACAATAAATAAACAAATGAATAAACAATAAATAAACAATAAATAAATAAACAATAAATAAACAATAAATAAACAAATAAATAAACAATAAATAAACAAATAAACAATAAATAAACAAATAAATAAACAATAAATAAAGAAATAAATAAACAATAACTAAACAAATAAATAAATAAACAATAAATAAACAAATAAATAAACAATAAATAAACATATAAATAAACAATAAATAAATAAATAAATAAACAATAAATAAAGAAATAAATAAACAATAAATAAACAAATAAATAAACAATAAATAAACAATAAATAAACAAATAAATAAACAAATAAACAAATAACTAAACAAATAAACAAATAAATAAACAATATATAAACAATAAATAAACAATATATAAACAATAAATAGACAAATAAATAAACAATAAATAAACAATAAATAAACAAATAAATAAACAATAAATAAACAAATAAATAAACAATATATAAACAATATATAAACAATAAATAAACAAATAAATAAACAAATAAATAGACAAATAAATAAACAATAAATAAACAATATATAAACAATAAATAAACAAATAAAATAACAATAAATAAACAAATAAATAAATAAATAATAAATAAACAATATATAAACAATAAATAAACAATAAATAAACAATAAATAAACAAATAAATAAACAATAAATAAACAAATAAATAAACAAATAAATAGATAAATAAATAAACAATAAATAAACAAATAAATAAACAAATAAATAGACAAATAAATAAACAATAAATAAACAAATAAATAAACAAATAAATAAACAAATAAATAAACAAATAAATAAACAATAAATAAACAAATAAATAGACAAATAAATAAACAATAAATAAACAATATATAAACAATAAATAAACAAATAAAATAACAATAAATAAACAAATAAATAAATAAATAATAAATAAACAATATATAAACAATAAATAAACAATAAATAAACAAATAAATAAACAATAAATAAACAAATAAATAAACAAATAAATAGACAAATAAATAAACAATAAATAAACAAATAAATAAACAAATAAATAGACAAATAAATAAACAATAAATAAACAATAAATAAACAATAAATAAACAAATAAAATGACAATAAATAAACAAATAAATAAAGAAATAAATAAACAATAAATAAACAATAAATAAACAAATAAATAAATGAATAAACAAATAAATAAACAATAAATAAACAAATAAATAAACAATATATAAACAATAAATAAACAAATAAATAGACAAATAAATAAACAATAAATAAACAATATATAAACAATAAATAAACAAATAAATAAACAAATAAATAAACAATAAATAAACAATAAATAAACAAATAAATATACAAATAAATAAACAATAAGTAAACAATATATAAACAATAAATAAACAATAAATAAACAAATAAATAAATAAACAATAAATAAACAATATATAAACAATAAATAAACAATAAACAAATAAAATAACAATAAATAAACAAAAAATAAACAAAAAATAAACAATAAATAAACAAATAAATAAACAATAAATAAACAAATAAAATAACAATAAATAAACAAAAAATAAACAATAAATAAACAAATAAATAAACAATAAATAAACAAATAAATAAACAATAAATAAACAAATAAATAAACAATAAATAGACGCAAACGTTTTTATTATTTTTTTTTTTAAATTACATTTTCACCCATAACAAGGCACATTGCCACTTTGGTGTAGAGGCTACTATCAGGGGCAACAACTACTGGCGTACTATGTAGGAAGTTGGGCAGCAAGATGTTGGTTCATGTTACACTTGAACTTCTGCACGTCATTACAGTTGGGGAAGCAGGCACCTGGGATGGAATTCCAGAGTCTAGTGGTTCTGGGGAAGAAACTACTGGAGTAGAAAGATCTTTTACATCTAGGGATCTCTACTGTGTCGGGGTGGGATTTAGCTGCCTGTCGGATTTGTCGAGGGTGTCTACGTCGTAGGGGCACAAGTGTCTGCAGTTCATCAGAGCATTCACCATTAAAATACGTGTAGAACAGGCAGAGGGATACAACATTTCGTCGATGGGACAGAGGCTGATGCTTAGATGCCAGATCAGGGCCTATCAGATTGGCGACTCTCTTTTGAACCTTGTCTAGGAGTGAGAGACTAATAGCAGTTGCACCAGACCAAATGTGACAGCAATACTCCATACATGGGCGAATGGTGGCCTTATAGAGGTACAGGATACTTTTGGGTGTTAGTAGTTTTCTTGCACGATAGAAAGAGCCTACCTTCCTCGCAGCGGTCCTGGCAATGTTTTCAATGTAATTGTTCCAACTCATCTTTCCTGTGAATGTTAGGTCAAGCAGTTTGAAAGATGTACTCTCAGACAGGGAGTCACTGGCCATTGCTATTGGTGGCAGAGAAGGTTTCTTGTAATTATTGAAGGAAACCAGTTTAGTCTTAACAGCATTGAATGTGACCATCCATTTATGTCCCCATTCCACTACGGATTGGAGGTCATCCTCTAGTGTTTTTGCCATTTCTTTAGATATGTGTTCATTTGTTTTCCTGTCATGCCTGTTATAGAGTGTGGTGTCATCAGTATATATACAAATCTCAGAGGCAATTTGTCAGGAAGATAATTAATGAATATTAGGAACAACAGAACAATAGCCTTCATTTAACAGTACATTTAGATGTACAATCTTTTTTATTTTTTTTTTAATACATGGAGGTTACCATTTATCAAGGCCTGGAAGCCACTCGGGGATAAGTGTTATTGCATGTACAGTAATCACTGAGATGGTATTGTAGTAATCATTAGTATTGGAGATTTGATAAAGTGTCTTACTTAAGGGGGCGGTTCTTCAGGAATTTGTTTATGTTGGACTTGAAAACCTCCAAGTTGAAGTGAGGTGGGAAACAGGCAAATGGAAGAGAGTTCCACAGGCGTGCACTTGTAATACTTTACTACTTATTACTATATCTTTACTTTTTATATAAAAGGAACTTTGTACGTGTTTGTTCCTTATGGACTTGGAAACAGCTCGGCCAAATTTTTTATTTTAATTTCACATGAAGGTACTTGATGTGTCTGAGAGTGTTCTTGCGTAGGTTTTGTATTGGAATGCATCTGATAAGTATCGAAAATTGATAATCGAAAAAAATCTGATTAAAGAAGGAAATTTGATTTTGTTAACATTTTTATACAACCTAACTTCACAAGTGCATTTGAGAAGTTTTATCAACAGGAAAGTAGAAAAGCCCAACCTGTAAAACGAAACGTAAAAGTAACAAAAAACAGTAAAAAATAAAAATAAATAAATAATACATAAACACGCAAAGACCATTTTTAACAAAACCGCCATTGCTTTGTGGATGTTCCCGTGCTATTGGAAAAATTGAAAATATTATTTAAAAAAAAATAACGCGTTTAAAAAGTGCATAAGCGTTTTTTTTTTTTGTTCTTTTTTCCAGAAGAACAAAATATTTTAAAGTTGGTAAACATTTTTTTTTTACATGGGGGTCACCACTTATCAAGACCTGGAAGCCACTCGTGGATAAGGGTTATTGTGTGTACAGTAATCAATCGGATAGTATCGTAGTAATCATAAGTATTGGAGATTTGATAAAGTGTCTTACTTAAGGAAGCGGTTCCTCAGGAATTTGTTTATGTTGGACTTGAAGACATCCAAATTGTAGTCAGGTGGGAAACAGGCAAATGGAAGAGAGTTCCACAGTCGTGCAGTTCTAAGAAAGAAGCTTTGTTCATGGAATCTACACTTTGATTTAGGCACAGATAAAGAATGGGGAAAAATTAATGACAGTGGTTTCAGCTAGACGGGTGTTTATTGTGAAAGATTGGCAAGGTGAGACGAGAGATTGGACCTCAGACGAGCACTTGCCATGGAAATAACAATGAAACAAGACAGACTCACAACGTCTCTTCTGAGGGAGAGAGGTTGCAGGGAAGAGAAAAGGGCATCCCCCACTAAGCCACGAAGTCTATTTTGTACTCTGTCAAGGCAGGATAGACTGTTTTTAGCAGCTCCTGTCCAGATGTGTCAGCAGTACTCCATCCTTGGACGTATTTGGAATTTTATATAGATAGAGAATTGCATCAGTAGTGAGATATCTTCTGGAGCGGTAGAAGGGCCCCACAATCTTCCCAGCGACCTTGACAACAGATTTTATGTATGTGTTCCATTTCAGATCAGGAGTAAAGGTCAAACCCAGAAGCTTGTCAAAACATGGAGCCTCCCCAAGACGAGAGTCATCCATTTCAATTGATGCCAGATGGGGATCAGAGCATTGATGATGTAAAGATAGGAGCTTGGTTTTAGATGCATTAAAGGTAACCAGCCACCTCTTCCCCCACTGTACCATGCGCTCAAGATCAGAGGAGAGAGAATCAGAGAGAACTTCGTCATTTACGGCCTTACATGTGTTGCCATAGATGGTCGTGTCATCAGCATAGATGTCAACGAATGATCTAAGTATGTGTTTAGAGAGATTATTAATGTAGATCAGGAAGAGAGTTGGGCCCAGGATGGACCCCTGGGGGACTCCAGCATTAATACTGTGGGCCTCTGATTTCTGCCCATCAACCACTACTCTTATGAGCCTATCAGAGAGAAATGATTTAATAATTGAGAAAACATTTCCAGTTATACCATAGCTGTAAATCTTGTGAAGCAGGCCCTTATGCCATACCTTATTGAAGGCCTTTGATATGTCAAGAGCAATTGTCCTAGAAAGGAAGCCTTTGTCGAGAGATTCACTAATCCTATGAGATATAATCATTAGCACATCTGCTGTTGATCTAGCAAAACGGAAACCATATTGCATGTCACTAAGAAGGCTATTTCTGATGAGGTGGTTGACTACTTCTCTATTTAATATGGATTCCAGCAGCTTAATCATGACACATAGACTTATTGGTCTGTACTGAGAGGGAGATGACTTATCACCTGAATTCTTAAATACAGGGCATACTGATGAGGTTTTCCATGGTGTTGGAAAGCACTTCTCCTTAAGGCAATGCTTAAACAGTTTTGTGAGTTTTTTTAATGCATCTAAAACCAAGCTTCTATCTTTACATCATCAACGTTCTGATCCCCATCTGGCATCAATTAAAATGAATGCCTCTCGTCTTAGGGAGGCCTCAAGTTTTGACAGGCTTCTGGGCTTGACTTTTACTCCTGATCTTAAATGGAACACGTACATCAAATCTGTTGCCAAGGCCGCTGGAAACATGGTTGGATCCTTCTATCGATGAAGTAGATATCTCACTGCTGATGCAATTCTCTATCTATATAAGAGCCAGATACGTCCAAGGATTGAATACTGCTGCCACATATGGGCAGGAGCTGCTAGAAAAGACTTGTCCTGCCTTGATAGGGTTCAAAATAGACTTTGTGGCCTGGTGGGAGACGTCCTTTTCTCTTCGCTGCAGCCTCTATCTCACAGAAGAGACATTGCGAGTTTGTCTCTGCTTTATCATTATTTTCATGGCAAGTGTTCGACTGAGCTTCAATCTATGGTTCCCCCCTCGCCAAACTTTCACAAGAAACACTCGACTAGCTGAAAACACTATCAATAATTCCCCCCACTCTTTATCTGTGCCTAAACCTAAACATAGATTCCATGATCAAAGCTTCTTTCTTAGAACTGCACGCCTGTGGAATTGTCTTCTGTTTTCCTGCTTTCCAGCTGTCTATAATATGGTTGTCTTCAAGTCCAACGTGAACAAGTTTCTGATGAGCCGTTCCACTTAAGTTAACAAATTTACCGAACTTCCATTACTATCGATTACTATATTGTCCTTTTGGCTACTGTACACTCTTAACCCTTATCCTTGAGTGGCCTATCGGCCTTGATAAGTGGTGACGCCTATGTAAAAAAAAAAAACAATATTAAAACAACCACAAACGATTTTCGTAAAATTTTCGATACTTATCCATTTTAGAATGAAATTACGGGTTTGTATTACTGTACACATAGATTCGAAAAAGTTGTCAAAAAACAAATATATAACAAATAAATGTTATCAAAGGCAAGATAAGTTACTTTTCTGCCATACTGTATATTTTTTTTGTGTTTTTATGCAATGTAACATATTTATTCAGCTCGAAAAACGTACAGTGTTTACCGATGTATTCGAAAATTCAAGATGGCGTCTCACACCCTCTTTAACATCGTAAGTTTGGGAAAAGGTGTTATAATTAAAAAACTATACAAAATACTATTAAAATCCCGCCGAATGTATGTCAACCTATGTCACAGTAACATATATTGAGCGAGTTTTTAACAGTATTTTATCCGGTTTTTTATTTATAACACCTTTTCCCAAACCTACCGTGTTAAAGAGAGAATCAGACGCCATCTTGAATGTTCCAATACATCAGTAAACACTGTATGGTTTTCGAGCTGAATAAACATGTTACATTGAATAAAAACACGAAAAATATATCCAGTTTGGTAGAAAAGTAACTTATCTTGCCTTTGATAACATTTATTTGTTATATATTTGTTTTTTGACAACTTTTTCGAATCTATGTGTACAGTAATACAACCCCGAAATTACATATAAAATGCAGTTTCCGTAAAATATACGAGGGGAAATATTTTTTTTTTTTAGTGCGTTCCCTCTCCCCACCATATTTATTTTTTGAAATTTGAACAAAATATATTTAAATCTATTGACATTTCTATTTATTATGAAACATAAGAGTTCAAAAAAGTAAAACATATTTTTTTATTATTATTTAAATACACGTATTGAACAAAAATTTACCTTGAAGTTACAATTAAAAAATTGATATAAATTTTATATTATTATGTTTTTTTTAATAGCGTTTTTTTCTAATTAATATACACTATTATCAGTTGAATTGCCAAGAAAAAGAAACTTCCTAAAAATTGATTTATTTTGAAAAGATTAAAATGATTAAAATTCCATTTTTTTCAAAATGTTCCGTTACAACATTTTAAATTGTGTATAAATTTTTTTTTTATATTAAATTTTAATATAAACAATGGCTCTTGTCAGCTATTTTATCACCACATTAAAACCGATTAAAAATATTATTGCCCAAAAATTAAACATTTTGTAGACCCCCTACGATATCTAATTTGTTTCTTTTTATCGAACAAAAGTATGAAAGCCAGTAAATGAACACTAGTACATATTCAGTAAAACCGTATTTCATATTTAATATACAAATGTTTACAATATTATTAATCATGAAACTGTGTAAATCTTAAAACCTAACAAGATTATAACAAAGATTAATTATTAATTGCAGTTTGAAGAAGATAAACAAAGGTTTAAAAAATCATTAAGTCGCTTCTGCCTTTCCATAGTTCGTATAGTTGACACAAGTTTGACATCGCTAGGTGTATCAGAATTTTTGTAGGAATTTTGACATCCTTAACACGAAACTGCGAATAAAATATTAAAAAAACTCGTAATTTCTCTTTTAAAAGTGGGTTGTTTATTTTCTTTATGGATTATACTTCCAAAATAAACTATTAAAGTTGTATAAAAATTAATAGAAATATTTTTTTTATTATTTAAAAAACAGTAATGAAATTAATTGTATTTTACGAGTTCAGTATTTTTCAATTTTTAAACTTTAAAAATCTATCAAAATTTTTCTATTGATTCTATTTTTACGCTATTTTCAGGGTCAATGTGATATCTTATGCTCTTTCCAATAAACTGAATATAATATTTTAGACAATCGTGTTTTTTTTTTAATTCACGCCCCCCCCCATTTTGAAATATCTATTAAAAAGTAAATAATTAATTTACTCACCATATATATGACCATTTATATATCACAAATTGAAGATAAAAGATCAATAAATAATATCTCCAAATTTAAAACAAAAAAGTGTTTTTTTTTGTTTTTTTTAGAAATTTACCTGTAAAGTCCGAAGTTTAAAACCCTTTTTTTTTCTTTTTTTTTTATAAACACGTTTTTGTTTTAAATTATTATTTTTTTTTAATGAAAACTTGGCTCTTGCCCCTTTAACTGAACAAAAAATTAGGGTTTGAATTACATTTTTCGAGTAGTTAAAAGCTTGGAAAGACAAGGAGCCCGAATTAATTCACGCCTCCCATTTTGAAATGTCTATTAAAAAGTAAATAATTAATTTACTCACCAAAGTTTTATATATCACAAATTGAAGATAAAAGATCAATAAATAATATATTCAAATTTAATACAAAAAAAATAGTGTTTTTTAGAAATTTACCTGCAAAATCCGAAGTTTAAAACCTTTTTTTTTTAAACCAGTAAGTTTACATGAGCGGTTTGCAAAAACATACCTTTATGTTTTTCGTTCTTTTTTTGGAGGGCGGGTATTCAATTATAGAACTTGTATAGTTTTTAACAGGTGCTTCTGCAGTTTAATTAACCGTTTTTCCGTAGGTAATGCGTCGACATTAACCGAGCAGAAGAACCATTTAATATTTCAGAAATATTCTGTTTACATTGGGGAGGGGGAGGGCGCTCTCCCCCCGCCTCCAAGATAAACAATAAAATAAGAAAAAATATATTTAAAAAAAAAAAAAAACAGATGAACTACGGTTGTCTCCCTTTATTCAGTTTCGTTCATCTTTTAATATTATCTCCCTTTTATTCATGAGTTGCCTCCCTTTGATCAATAATATCAGTAACCTCCCTTGAGACCCGATTTAAATTTGCGTTTTTGCCACACCGCTATCTTTAACAATTTTTTTTTTTTTTTTTTTCGCGTTGACAAAGTAATGGAGATAGCTAATCTCAACTTTATACTTCTGTTGTTATCGCGACTTAAAAAAGAAAAACAGAAACTATTTATTGTTTATCTTAATTCTTTACTTATTGTTTTAATAATATTTTTAGATTTTAATTTATTTCGTCTTAAAATTTCACAATATTTCTTCCCCGCCCCCACCCCTCTCCACTTTGAAACTTTGTTTTTTTGCAAAACTTCACGCAGAAAAGTAAAAATAACTGTGATCTCTTATTTTATTAATCAGGTTGACAAGAAAGTTATTGCGGTTTTCATCTTTTAAATTCAGATGAATATATCTTGGCTCAAGCAAAAATTTATTGGTCGAAATAAGCACCATCAGAATCAACACTTTTGCCAACGCAAAACAAGTGTATTTCTTTATGCCAGTAACGTAAAAAAATCTTGCGTTCTGATAGCGAAGAAGTCTCTGAACACGTTTTTGACATCGTTTAGGTTTTTGAAGCATTTCTCACGCAGAAAGTTGTCGAGATGCTTGAAAAAGTGGTAGTCAGTAGGTGAAAGGTCTGGAGAGTATGGTGGACGAGGCAGTTTCGTAGCCCAATTCGTTCAATTTCTGAAGAGCCAGTTTAGTAACGTGAGGTTGGCCATCCTTGTGGAGGATAATCGGGCCTTTTCTGTTGACTAATGCTGGGTGCTGTTGTCGAAGTTTCTGATGCATTTCATCCATTTGTTGACAGTACTTCTCTGCCATAATAGTTTAGCCTGCATTCAAAAAAATGTAACGGATGAGACCAGTCGTAAACCACCAAACACTCAGCATGGCCTTCTTTTGATGCAACTCTGGCTTTGGAAAATGCCATGGAATTTTGTCAGCATCTAACTACTAATCTGAGCATCGCCAGTTGTCATAAAAAAATTAAAAAAAAAAAACACTTAAAATCACAAGTACAACCTGGTCGAGAAACGAGTTGTTGCATAAAAGAAAATATAACACTCCATAACAGCGTTTTTTTACTTGTTGTTCAATTCATGAGACACCCATTTATCAAATTTTTTTTGTCTCTCCAAATCTATCTCAAGTAGTTGCAAATCATCATATACGTTACGTCTAATTCAGAAGCAACTTCCCAAACAGTTGTGCATGGATTGGTTTCCACTAAGTTTCTTAACTGATCGTTGTCAGCATCTGATGGCCGACCACTACGCTCATCTTCAAGACTCTCGTCGATGCCACGAAATTTCTTAAACCACCATTGTGTTGGGCATTCAGTCGTAGTTCCTGGGCCAAACGCTTTGTTGATATCCCAAGCCGTTTAAGTAGCTTTCCAGTCTAGCTTGAATTGAAATAAGAAAAAATTGTGCAAAATTTTCTGTTTTTCCATCTTGTACCTATTTACTATGCCTCCCCAAGGGACAGAGTTAGACACCAGGGTCGTTTTTTAACGTGGAGAAAAGGTACAAAAATAAAAATTGTCTCAGTCGTGAAGGATCTCTCCTCCACCGAAAGAGAACAAGAAATGGAAGTGCAGCACCTGAAGAAATTCAACGTTCTGAAAAGACGTAATTGTTTTAAAACGATTGTAATTTAAACGATTAGATAGACTGAAAAACGCTCTTTAAAATGATATATAAAGTGAAGGTATTACAACGAAAGCTTATTTGAAAATACATCATTTGAAATCAAAATTAAAAATTCCCCAAGAACTCTCTTGCTAGCCTAATAGAAAACGTTGTTGCAGCTTCTTTTAATAAAAACTAGCGGGGGGGGGGGGGGGTACCCGGCGTTGCCCGGGTGTTTGGCGGTGTGTGTTGAGCACAAAAAAGTGCTAGTAAGCAGGCAGGTTCGAACCCGTGATGCAAAGGCTGAAAAGAAAGTGAAAGAAAACGTGAACTTCTATCGCTACGCTACGAAGTTATAGGAAGTGGAAAGTGGTCAAATTTAGCGATGTCAATCAAAAAATTGACTTGCAGAAAAGAGCGTTGGCTGGAGGCCAGTTCAGCTTTCCGCTGTTTCATTTATTTGTTTCCCCCGCACAATGTTGGGGAAAACCAGCTCCCCACAAAAAGGGAGTGTCCAAATGAATAGCAATTGTCTGATATGAGGGGTTTTCCCCCCCCAGATTGATCAAAGCTGATTGCTTTCTAGACGTCCCAGCATGAAAAGCGAAGGCATCTTCCCAGCCTTTGATTTAGTTTTGCTTTTATACGAAAAACACTAGCAAACACGCGAGGAAGGAAAAGAAGGAATTTTTTAAAAGTCGATCAAAATAAATGTAGAGACGACCTCCATTCGCAAATCGTAGATATTATAATCTAGGGAGTATATAAAAAGTTGTAAAACATAGTAAACCCCCACCCCCCTTGAACCCCCACCCCCACTGAAAAAAGCCTTTGCTGGACATACAAAAATGCGCGCGAACGCTCTGATCCCCCATCTGGCATCAATTGAAATGGATGGCTCTCTTCTTGGGGGGGCTCCATGTTTTGACAAGCTTCTGGGTTTGACCTTTACTCCTGATCTGAAATGGAACACGTACATCAAATCTGTTGCCAGCGCCGCTGGGAAAATGGTGGGATCCTTCTACCGTTCCAGAAGATATCTCACTACTGATGCAATTCTCTATCTGTATAAAAGCCAAGTACGTCCAAGGATGGAGTACTGCTGACACATCTGGGCAGGAGCTGCTAAAAACAGCCTATCCTGCCTTGACAGAGTACAAAATAGACTTCAGGGTTTAGTGGGGGATGCCCTTTTCTCTTCCCTGCAACCTCTCTCCCACAGGAGAGATGTTGCGAGCCTGTCTTTGTATTTTCGTTATTTCCATGGCAGATGCTCGTCTGAGCTCCAATCCCTCGTCACCCCTTGCCAATCTTTCACGAGAAACACCTGTCTGGCTAAAACTACTGCCAATAATTTTCCCCACTCTTTATCTGTGCCTAAATCCAAACGTAGATTCCATGAGCAGAGCTTCTTTCTTAGAACTGCATGCCAGTGGAACTCTCTGCCGCTTGCCTGTTTCACACCTAACTACAACTTGGACGTCTTCAAGTCCAACATAAACAAACTCCTGACAAACCGCCCCCTTAAGTAAGACACTCTATCAAATCTCCAATACTAATGATTACTACAATACTATCTCATTGATTACTGTACATGCAATAACCCTTATCCCTGAGTCGCCTTCGGGCCTTGATAAGTGGTGACCCCCATGTAAAAAAAAAAAAATATATATATATATATATATATATATATAGAGAGAGAGAGAGAGAGAGAGAGAGGTAAACGTTGTTTTTAAATATGCCGTTTTAAGAAAAGACACTCATGTGTACTTAATTGCCATGCCGAAAATAGTAATATATGCCAAAATTACGAAAATTCATCAAGTAGAAAGTTGTTTATAGGTAAAAGTATTTTTTTTACGTAAAATTACAGTTTTCTTAGACGCTATAAAGTAAATACAGACACACAGGGGACATAACTCCGAAATGAATATTTTAGATTAATTGTACTTTAGGTACCTATTGTGCATATAGTTACAATATTCGTTATCTTTAGCGATAGACTTCATTTTATTAAAAACACAATAGTAGTTGTTCTCAAAATTTCGTAATTTTTGGATATATTACTATTTTCGACATAATTAAGTACGTAATATTGTTTTTGCTTAAAACGACATATTTAAAAAAAAACGATTTGTCGACTATCTTAAGAAGGTTTTGTATTTATAGAACGCACAGAAGTAATGGGTTTCTGGCCAAGATCACAGTCTAGTAACTGTTTGCATGCTACACTTCACCCCTCTGTCCTTAATGACTGAGATTATTTTTAGTTTTGTTCCTATCCAGAGTGCCCCTTTTTTTGGGAGCTGGATTTTCCCCACATTAAAAACCGACCTTGTTTCTAACTCTGCCCTCATGGGAAGGCAATTAAATAAACATTATCAATAATTTTCCCCACTCTTTATCTGTGCCTAAACCTAAAAATAGATTCCATGATCAAAGCTTCTTTCTTAGAACTGCACGCCTGTGGAATTGTCTTTCGTTTTCCTGCTTTCCAGCTGTCTATAATATGGTTGTCTTCAAGTCCAACGTGAACAAGTTTCTGATGAGCCGTTCCACTTAAGTTAACAAATTTACCGAACTTCCATTACTATCGATTACTATATTGTCCTTTTGACTACTCTACACTCTTAACCCTTATCCTTGAGTGGCCTATCGGCCTTGATAAGTGGTGTCGCCTATGTAAAAAAAAAAAAAAAAAAAAATAGCGACTATCTTAACAAGCTTTAAATAAACTTACATTGTTACATTAAAAAAGTCGTTGCAGCTTTTTTCTTTTTTTTAATTACAATTCATTAGGCACCTCCAAAATTCACCACAGAATTACTCCCCCCCATATGTAAAACGATGTAGCTTTATTATAAATCAATATTATCAGCATAACTTTTGTACCATTTAATAGAAGAAGGGCAAAATAAACCAGTAATAATTTAAAAAACTTTTTTTTCATCGAACGAAAATAATGAAATTGCGAGACGAAAATCATGTTTACATAATTGGCGCTTTAAAATAACGTTCCCATGTAGTAAGCATTTCGAATGTGAAAACATACACATGTTTAATAAATCTAGCAAAAATCAACTAATGGTGAAATTTTCGATACTTATCCATTTTAGAAAATCACATATAAAATGAAGTTTCTGTAAAATATACGAGGGGAATTTTTTTTTTTTTTTTTGTGCGTGTCCCCCTCCCATATTTATTTTTTTCGAAATTTGAACAAAATATTTTTAAATCTATCGAAATTTCTATTTATTATGAAACATGAGAGTTCAAATAAGTAAAACATATTTATTTTTTTTAAATTTAAATACACATATTGAACAAAAACTTACCTTGAAGTTGCAATTAAAAAAATAAATATAAATCTAATTTTTTTTAATAGCATTTTTTTCTAATTAATTTATAATCAGTTCAGTTGTCAAGAAAAAGAAACTTCCTAAAAATTAATTTATTTTTAAAAGATTAAAACAATTAAAATTCCATCATTTCAAAATGTTCTGTTACAACATAGATTTTTAATTAATTGTTTAATTTTTTTTTTTAATATTAAGTTTTAATATAAACGTGGTTCTTGTCAACTATTTTATCGCCAGATTAAAACTGATTTGAAAATATTATTGCACAAATATTAAGCATTTTGTAGGACCTCCTTATATTTTGTTTGTCTCTTTTTACCAAACAAAATATGGAAGCCGGTAGTTAACCAAATGAACATTCAGTAAAACCGTATTTCATATTTAATATACAAATGTTTATAATATTATTAATCATTAAACTGTGTAAATCTTAAAACCTAAAAAAATTATAAAGATAAATTTAATTGCAGTTTGAAGAAGATAAACAAAGGTTTTATAAAATTATTAAATCGCTTCTGCTTTTCCATAGTACGTATAGTTAACACAAGTCTGACATCACTGGACCGTGCGTTCCTTTTATCACAATTCTTCACATTCGTTTGGGACTGCCTAAGATTCCTTCATTTTTTCATCTCATAATTTAGGGCGCTAATAATGCTGTCAGTAAGTTTACATGAGCGCTTTACAAAAATATACCTTTATGTTTTTCGTTCTTTTTTTGAACGGCGGGTATTCAATTATAGAACTTGTATAGCTTTTAACAGGTGCTTCTGCAGTTTAATCAACCGTTTTTCCTTTCTTTTTTGGCGGGCGCGTATTCAATTATAGTTAGTTAACACCAGTTTGACGTCACAGAATCATACTTACTTTTTTTTTTCACATTCGATTGGCAGTGCCTACAATTCAGTTACGATTATCATTGTCTTTTCCATATTTTTTTGTAATCTTAGTATTATTCTTAATTTTTTTATATAAATGTTATAAAATCTTGTCGCATTAAATAAAGTAGTTGAATGTTCTGTTTAATAAAAATTACAAGAACATCTTTTGGTAAGGTTAAATTTTTTAGTACGAGGAAAAAAAAAAAATGAACAAATCACTCAGTTATCTCCCTTTACGGAATGACGACAATTGCAAAAGCGTCAGATTTTCTGTTTATTTTTATATTTAAAATTTTTTTTATACTTAAGCATTATAACGATCGTGATGTCGTCGGAACCGTTCAGGCGATTTATAAAAAAACGTCTGCAGGTGTTGAACAAAAGTTTTGTTTTTTTTCCTTCCTGCAAATGCTGGCCAATTTTTTTCAAACGAGAAAGAAAAAAGAATGTGTGTGTATATATATATATATATATATATATATATATATATGTGTGTGTGTGTATATCTATCTTTCTCTCTCTCTCTCTCTCCATATATATATATATATATATATATATATATATATATAAATCGAAAGTCATTTAGCAGCAAAAACGCACATGAACCTACCGATTAGAAATATAAGAATGAAAAACCCATATTGGAATCCTTCCAAGTTATAGAAACTTAAAATCTAAAAAAAAAAATTAAAAATTAATAAAACCTGAAGCAAAAAAATAAAACCTAAATAAATAAAATAAAACTAATATTGAAACAGATTAGTAAATGTGTCAACGAATTCACCGTTCTCACACAACTATTTTATATCTAGTAAACAAAAAATAAAAAAGAAGGAAGGAAGGAAGGAAAAGGGATGGATAGAGAGTAGTAGTAGTAGTCTTGGCTTTACTACAATTGTTCTTATGTTTGTCAATGAGTTAAAGTTGTTTAGTTGTAAGAAAATAGCAACAGTATAGTTGTAATAAAGAATAGTTGCAAAACACCCCCACTCTTCCCATGTTAAATAATAATTTCGAAATAATAACGTTAATATTTTAGTGTGCAGGTAAAAATCTGCAAAAGAAGCAATTTGTGTTGACTTGTTTACGTGGGTTAATGGTTATGCGCGCATGCGCAACCGGATGTCGTAAACCGGAAAGTGGGTTACATCACTCGTTACAAGGTCATTTGAGTTTTATAATTATATAGATATAATTTCTGGTCAAAATTGCCGTAGAATATTGACTAAAGACTTACTTTTAAAAAGTTGATTTTTTTAATGGTATTCTGATCTGTTTTGAAAAAATATCACATTTAAAATTTTCACCGACAACTAGTTTTTATGATATGAACATGTTTATCATTCAATGCGTTCCCCCCCCCCCCAGGGTTTACGCTGGTCGCCATTTTTGCTTTTGCTGTTTTTTTGTAAATAAAAGACCATATAAACCAATGAGAAAAATGAAGTAGCTTTTGAACATACGTATTGTTCATAGAATTTTTTTATGTCTATGTCTCATTTGCCGCCTCGAGCAAAAGAATATTTTACCTACCCTAGAACGGGTATTACACAGCACATGTATGAAATAATTGTACCTTCCCTAGGACAGGTAATTTGCAGCATATATATGAAAATTTTACCTTTCCTAGGACGGGTAATGCACAACACATATTTAAAATAAGTTTACCTACCCTCGGACAGGTAATGTAAATACGTATATAAAACAATTTAATGCACTCTCGACAAGTATTGTACAACATATATGAACTATTTTCTCTTCTCACCATAATTTTAAGAAAAATGAAGTCATTTTTAGAAAATGGATCGTGAGGATTTCCAAATTAATACATAAATATATTCTTAGGTACAGATTAGGCAACCCTTGCTTCACTATAAAATTTGTCATTATTGTGTTTCTTCTCCCACCACAACCACCACTATAATTTTAAGCGAAATGATATAATTTCTGGAAGACTACTCGGCGGGTTTTCCAAATTAACACATTGACATTGTTAGTGATTAGGCAACTGTTGCTTCATTTCAACATTATTGCGTTATTTTCCTTCCCCACCACCAACAGCAAAATTTTTTTTAGAAAAATGATGTCATTTCCGAAATATTACTCCTAATATCGATGCCTCAGTTCAGTCTTGAAAGACAATGGATACCCCCTGTAAGAGATTGTGAGATCAATTTACTTAAAAATGAAATTTTCTCAGTATAGTTTCCTCCTCCATTGACGAAGAACTAATCTCATTTTGGTGCAGTGCCAGCCATCAGGTCGTCGCATTGTTGTTTGCATTCAAATAGTTTTGCCTCATACAAAAAAGACAAACAGCCGACACGACGGGACGGAGGGAATCTTTTAAAACTCAATTAAAAAAAAGATAGAGACGATACTCGTTTGCAAATCTGAGATATTACAATCTAGGAAGTATAAGAAAACTTCTCCCAGAATCTAACCGATGCGAGAACCCCCGATGCAAAAAGCCTTTCGTGGACAAATACAAACGCGCGCGCCCATTTTGCCATTTATATATATACTAGCGAGTGGTACCCGGCGTTGCCCGGGTGTTTGGAGGTGTGGAGGGGGGGGGGGGGTTAAAAAAAAAAAAAAGTAAGTATGAGGATCGAACCTGAACCGTTGAGGCAAAGTTGTAAATTAAAGTGTGAAAAAAAAAAAAGTGCGACGTTAACCATTGCCCCACCGCGACATGCTTACGGAAACACGTTTGAATTAATTACTTGGATTTAGCAGGTGCTCGTTTTAATGAGTTAATGAGGTCAAGTTTGACTGCGGGATTTCATTTACTGCTGAACACTTTTTTTCCCTCCCCCAAGATGTTATAGGAAAAAGACTAACCAACATGCGGCGAGCCACAAATATTGAATATTTATCTTTCTGAAATCGATCAAATTAAATAGACAGGCGAGCTTCGTTGTTAACTGTGAGATATTACGATTTATATGTGATATAAAAAGTTTTAAAAAGTTGTGAAGCGAGCGACCGCTTCTTTGAAAGAAGCCTTTTGTAGACACACAGAAAAAGCGAACACACATACATACATTTTCGCTTTTATATTTATAGATTGATTAGCAGGGGTACCCAGCGTTGCCTGGGTGTTTAGAGGCGTGTGTGTTGGAGGGGGGGGTAAATTAAAACAAAATAAGCAAAGTAATAACCCTGTTTATAAAAAACAAACGAACATGATGCAAACGAACGATGTTAAAACAAAAACTACAAAAATAAAATACGAACGTGATCGGGAAAAAAAACAACAAAAACGAACAATGTTAAAACTTCTTTAAAAAAATCTGAAAAAAAAAAACAGCGAACGCGAAAAATAGGTGTGCGTGTTTGCGGGGGTAGATGGAAACTAAAAGTAATAACCCTGTTTAAATATTTAAAAAAACGAACAAAAACAAAAAAAAAAAAAAGTTTTAGGATGAAGGTAGGCTCGAACCCAAAGCCTTAAGGTTAGTAGTCTGATGACATAACACGACACTGCGAAGGCAGTAACTTTAGAGGAGTCAAAAATAAGTGTTTATAAACCCAGGTGGTTTTCTAGGTCAAATATCACGCCGTAGCAGGAAGAGCAGTAGAGAGAAAACGAATTCACAGCGCGAATTTTGTAAGATAAAAGTCGTTGAAATAAAAGACTTTTACAACGTCGTTTCGTAAGTGTTCCATATTATCATCTCGATAGCATATAAAAAGTTATAAGAAATAGTACCCCCCGCCTCAGAATCCGGACGAAAAAAAGTGTTTGCCGGACATACAGAAAATAAATAAACGAACGTGATGCAAACGAGCGATGTTAAAATTTCTTAAAATCGGAAAAACACAAACTAAAAAAGAAAACCCAAACGTGATGGGAAAAAAACAAAACAAAAAACAAACAAACACTTCCGGTTGTGCCATGGAGACATTCACTAAGACGTCAGGGTTTTTTTTTTTTTTCCTCTGTATTGCGGGTTCGAGCTTGCCTGTCTACTATCACTTTTTTTTTTTTTTTTACGTCTCTGCCTACTGTTGTTTTAATCCCCCCCCCCACCGAACGTGATGGAAAAAAAAAAAATAAAAATAAAAACGAACGTGATGCAAAACGAACGATGTAAAAACTTCTTAAAAAAAATCTGAAAAATAAAAAGAAAAAAACAACCCTGTTTCAATATTAAAACTGTATTGGGGAGGGGGGAGGGGGAATGGAAACTAAAAGTAATAATCCTGTTTAAACATTAAAAAAATGAAAAAAAAAAAAAATAATAAACAGCGAAAATAGTTTTGGGAGGGAGATAGGTACGAACCTGAAACCTTGAGGTTAAGAGTCTAATGACATAGCATGACACCAAGCAGCCCGGGACTTGGAAAGAGTCGAAAATAAACATTTAAAAACACATGTGGTTTTCCACGCCATAGCACTAGCAGAAAAAACAAATTCATAGCGCGAATTTTGTAAGATAAAAGTCACTGAAATAAAAGACTTTTACAATGTCGTTTCGTGTTAGATATTATAATCTAGATAGCATACAAAAAGTTATTAGAAATAGTACCCCCCCCCCCGAGAATCTCGGCAAAAAAAGTCTTCGGTGGCCATACACAAAAATGCACGCACACACATACACACACACATTTTCGCTTTTATCTCTATATAAATAAAATGAACTCATTTTTTCCCGTCGGATTTTGACCTTAATAGGATTAAAAATCAAGATATTTCATGCAAATATAATATGCACAAACGGCAGAACAATATCTGAGGTGTGTTATGTTTCTCAAATTCCTCGATAATCTTAGATTTCTATACTTTTTCTGCTGAGAAGTCACGGCCAAAATCGGTTAAGATCAATGGAAGTGGTAAAATATTTTCTCTCTAATAAATTCCTCCTCCCCCTGCCACCACTTAACACCGTTTGGGGATCGTTCACAAGGAACAGTTGAGAAGAGAACACCGGTTTGGCTTCGTAGTTCTTTCATGTGAAGTTATTTAAAATCACTAAACTAAGCTGCAGTGCTCTGTGGCGTAGTGGTTAGCGTGCTGGACAATTCACATTATATTTTCACGTTCGCGCCGACCTACCGTAGTCGTTTTTTTTTTGTTTTTTTTCCCTAAACAACTGGAATGGACTTTTCTTGGTGGCCGAACTGTTAACGTTGCAGATGTTTGTTTTTTTTTTCACACTTTATTTTCCTACTTTTACTCATGACTCCGGGTTTGATCCTTCCTACTTACCTACCATAACATTTTTTAAAACTCCCCCGTCCCCGTCCCGGAAACAAACACTCGGGCAACGCCGGGTACAGCCGCTAGTATATATATATAGATGATTCACGGCCAAAATATCAAGGTCAAAAAACCAGTCGAGGATAAGGGTTAATGAAATGTATAAATCTCACGGTTGAATGATGAGAGAATTGAAAATCTCCACATACAACCTATTTAAAAAAAAAAAAAAAAAAAATCCAGAAATTCTTCCCCCTTTGTCAGACACGGCCAAAATATCAAGGTCAAAAACCAGTCGAGGATAAGGGTTAATGAAATGTATAAATCTCACGGTTGAATGATGAGAGAATTGAAAATCTCCACATACAACCTATTTAAAAAAAAAAAAAAAAAAAAAATCCAGAAATTCTTCCCCCTTTGTCAGACACGTCGCTCATTGTGAAGAGTAAAAGGCAAAATAGTCCCTATTTACTTCTCCACGAGAGCAGAGTTGAATACATGGTCAGTTTTTAACATGAGGGGGATATTCAGCTCTCAAAATGGAGCACTCTGGATTGGAACAAAAAATAGAAACTGCTTCAGTTTAGGAGAATTTCTCCTTCACTTATCGAAGACAGAAATGTTAGATTGTAGAATAAGAACAGATACTACACTTTGCTCTTAGATTTTTTTGTTACTTTAAACTAAAAAAAAAAAAAAAAAATCAAATTCCATGACTAAGCAAGACTGTTTTGATCAGCCATGTTTTATAAATAAGGGGGAGAAAACAATTCGAACTATTCAAATCAAAATAGTAATGGCTACCACTTGAAATCATTAAATATCAAAAAATGATTTTCTCTAAAAAATAAATAAATAAAAAATACTTGATCAATTTATGTGATTTTTGGAATATGGCATCTTCGTTTTATAAAGATTTTCCTGTAATTTATTTAATTTTTTTTTTTTAATCGACTGTTTGCATCCCGACTTGTTTACAAATAACAAAATGTATTCTGGTGGATCATAAAAAAAAAAAAAAAATTACTTGACCAATTTATGTAATTTTTGGAATATGACATCTTCGTTTTATAAAGATTTTCCTGTAATTTATTTTTTTTTTTTTAATCAATTGAATTCTAAATAAGCATTCTGACTCATTTACAAAAAATAAAAATGCATTCTGGTGGATCAGAAATTAACAACAACAAAAAAATACTTGACCAATTTATGTAATTTTTGGAATATGGCATCTTCGTTTCAGAAAGATTTTTCTGCAATTTAAAAAAAAAATAGATTGAATTCTAAATAAGTGTCATGACTTGTTTACAAAAAACAAAAATACATTTTGGTGGATTGTAAATTATTTAAAAAAATTACTTGACCAATTTATGTAATTTTTGGAATATAACATCTTTGTTTCAAAAAGATTTTTCTGCAATTAAAAAAAAAAAAAGATTGGATTCTAAATAAGCGCCATGACTTGGGCAAATAAACAAAAATGCATTCTGGTGGATCATAAATTATTCAAAAAAAGTTTGTTATAATATTCATTGCATCTTTCATTTCAATAAATAATGAAATGTAAACAAAGAAAAATAATAACACACAAGTCACACAGAGGCGAGAAACACAAACACGCTAGATGTGGTCACAAAATTTTATTAATACAGAGAGTAGACGCTGCCTTCATCACGTCTAAGGAGCCCCGTGGGCTCCTATTTGCCACATTGCTATGCACGCACACACACACACGCTTACAGACATAATTAGGCCAACTTCATGAATACTACCATCATGCACCTGTGAAAATGAAATTTTAATTCTGCTGGGTGTCTAGTCACCCTCCTCGCCAGAGAAGTGGTCACACAATTTTCTTAAGATAGAGATTTCTTTCGTTAGTATTAGCTCCAAAATCTAACAAAAGTTAGGGTTATTGGTTATTTACATAAACAAGTACTGGTTACCACCCCAGAAAAACTTGTTTGCCCCCCCCCCCCCCACCTCCAAGGAAGGTTGAAATACGGCCCCACCCGCCCATCTGCGGGGGAGGAAAAAAAAAAAGAAAAAAAAAAAGGCAAAATTTGAACCTTTTGTAATTATTCGTTAAGTTTTCTTTTTTTTTTGTGTATTTTTTTTTTTTCCAAAAATCCAACAAAAGTTGTGATTAATGGTCGTTTTTATTCAATTAGTAATGACTGCAGGGGGAGACAACTCATGCTTTACTTATTCGAGTAATAGTGATCACAGAGAGAGGCAAATCATACCGTAATTGTTTTTAATGCGAGAATTTGGTGTCCAATATAGATAATAATGCAATTTCTTTCCTCTCTCTCTCTTTTTTCTTCTTTCTTCTCATTCTGTTTACCCCAAATTATTTAAAAAAAGAAAAAAAAAAAAATTATTTTTTACATGAATATCTAAAAAATACGCTTACTATCTTTTTCCCCCTCCACCATGCCACTCCCTCCAAATCAAACAAAAGCTTTAACAGTTTACATTAAGTCAAGCAGAAGTGACTGCAGGGGAGATAACTCGCACCTTTACTTGCTTTTTGTTTATTTATTAAAAAAAAAAAAATTCTTTTTTTTATATAATTTAATCCTCATAAATTAACAATTTTTTTTTTCTTTTTGTACCAAAAGGTTGATACCACTGCGTGCACGATAAAAAAATTTTTTTTTAAAATGCGTGAAATTAAATTTACTGCATTTTTCTCAAAAGTTTAGCTCACGTTTGCAATAAAAAGAGATTGTAACCAATAATTCTGATATAAAAATTATATGTCAACGATATGTAAAAGCGAAAATATAGACATTTAAAGGTTTGTTTTACGTAATATATATATATATATATATATATTTGAAAGATGTATATTTAGGCAGCATTTTTCTCTTAAGCATATTTCATTAAATAAAATAGACATTTTTTGTCTATTAATTTAGTTTTTGATCCTTTCCAACTTCCGAATAAGTCTTTACTTCTGGCAGGAACTGGCTGATGTAATCGCCATATTTGTTGTAAGTCCAAGTACTTTCCAATCCTTCTGAATTCATCATCAGGGATAGATTAATCTAACTGGTTTTGATAGAACTAACTTAGTATATGAATTCAAATGCTCTTTGGGAGACTGTGTCTCTGACACTAAAAAGGCGAAAACATACATATTTGACATTGTCGAAGAGATTAACTATTCGTCGCTCTAAAAACCGTGGTATATTTGCCCACCTGATTAATCAACATTCCTGTCCGTTCTCCCAATTTATGTTTTTGTCTGCTTTCCAGCTGACTACAAACCGATTGTCTTCAAGTCTAATGTAAACAAGTTCTTGATGAACCGTCCCCCTAAGTAATCCAATTTACAAAATTCCCACTACTTATGTTTACTACGCTATAATCACATTGACTAATGTATACCCATTAACCCTTATCCTCGAGTGGCCGCCGGGCCTTGATAAGAGGTGATTCCTGTGTAAAAAAAAACAAAAAAAAAAAAAAACATACACATCTTATACTTGAACTAATACTAAAAATAAATGAAAACTTGGAATGGCATTACTAATATAAAAACTAAAAAAAAATATATATAAATAAAATAAACTTTACCAATACTAGTAACATCCTGAAATGTTTGTAAAGTTATTAAAATAATTAACCAATGAAATAAATGTACATGTTATTAAAAAAAAAAAATTATATAAATTGTTCAAAACCAGTTACATTAATCTATCCCAGAAAATGAATCTAGAAAGATTGGAAAATACTCTGACTTACAACAAATATGGTAATTACACCAGCCAGTTCCTGCTGCCAGAAGTGAAAACCGTTATTCGGAACTTGGAAAGGATCAAAGACAGAATTAATAGACAAAAAAACGTCTATTTTATTTAATGAAATATTATATATATATATATATATATATATATATATATATATATAGCACAAACTACGGTACTAGCGTTTGGGTTTTGAATCTGAAATATTCATCACGTCTACTCTTCTTGAGAAGGCGTGATACAGCATAAGTGCTGTCTGTGTATGACAATATATGTGTGTATGTGTGCGTGTGTTCTCCACTGGTGGGTCGAGATCATTATTATTTGTAATTAGAATAGAGTTCTTTGCAACCGGTAATGTAAAATAAAAAAAAATTATAATTTTTCATTTGTTGCGTGCTGAGATGACCCAGGCATTAAAGCACCAACTACTGCATTGATGATTGGGTTTTTAAAGTGTAACAATATACTATGTCTACGTTATCAGTACTTAATAGGCTTGTTCAAACCTATTTATCTGCATATAATCTGTTCATCTGACTAATATACTAGCGGTCGGGTTTCAAATCTCAGCTTAAGATACTATGGCAACTCTTCAGGGTTAAAATTCATACCAAAAATCAGACTGGCAGAGTCGCCATCATTTTTGAGGATGGCTTGTTCTTTGTCGTTTTGAGGTATGGTCCAGTTCTAGGAAGTCCATCTTCCCAGGCTTTACCTTCTAACCCTTTGTGAAGGGGGTTAGTTTATTGCTAGTCGCCTGAGCCACTCAAAATGAAGAATACCGATAGGGTTGTCCAGAATGCTCTTCCTCTAGGGTGTATCTCAAATCTCACTATTCAACCTTGCATCAAGTGTTGTGGGAAACAGATAAATAAAACTGTCTAGCCACACTGAGGAGTTGTAATACGACAAAATAGCAATAAAACAATTTAATTCTCTCAGCACCTGTTCAATATTTATCTACATGCAATCTCTCTCGGCCTATCTCTTGCTCTCTCTCTCTACATATTTACGCATTGGCAGTAATACACTTTTGAAGTGGGGTGGCGATATAGTTCTTTAGTCCTCTCATTCGTACGATAACATTTAAAAATAAACCAAGTTTTTTTTTTTTTTTTGTTTATTTTTGGGTACTTGTGCAGTTTTAATCAAGGCATTAAAAAATGAAAATATCGAAAAAAAAAACTTAAATTGTACGTATCCATTATGGAATGAAGTTCTCCGAAAAAAAATTTCACTTAATTTTATCAAGTAGTTTTTGTTTTACAGCGAAAAAACAATTTGTTATGATACCGAGCAAAAGGTTCGGTTTTTAGGAAGAAAAGCTAGTAATAAAGATGGGGAGGGAGTTTAACTGGAGTTATCTCCCGTGGCGTTTCTAAACTCCAAACAAAAATTAAGAACAAATCCAAAATGTCTGCCTTCAACGCGCTCTCATAAAAATGTGTTTTTCCGCTGTAAAAAAAAAAAAAAAAAAAAAAAAATACTCGATCAAATTAAGTTAAATTTTTTTCGGGGATCTTCAGTTCAAAACGGATATGTACAATATAACCTTTTTTTTCCCCCAATATTTTCATTTTTTAATGTCTTGATTAAACTGTACATGTGCCTATTTTTGGTTTTTTAATGCACTTCGATCTGTTCCAATGTTATTTACTGCAAACTTTTGTTTTTACGCCCCTCTTTTTATTATTTGTTGGGTGTGTCTCTTTCGGCAGATATGTTAAGCCTCTATGAGGATCTCCCATTTTTTTAAAAAACTATCCCCCCCCCCTTCTCTAAAAAAAAAAAAAAAAAAAAAAAAATCACACATAAAATTTATACAATATCAATATTCATATAAAATTTTGTGAAATACTTCATTCAACAGTCCCCCAACAATACCTGATTCATTTAAAAAAATTTTTTTTACAATTATTTCTGATGCCATCAGCTCAGTTATTTCAATCAATTATGCAACATAGTCTTTTGAAATATTGTATGTATATTAGAAGTCAAAGGCCGAAACAGCTATTTGTACGTTTAATTTACACAACAATTTTTTAAACAATTCATAATAAATTAATGTTTTGAGTTATACATTTAGAATTTTATTCTCCTATTTTCTCATATAGATGCAATAAGTTTGTAGCTCATAAACTAACATGATAAATTACGAAAACCTTTGTCAAAATATAATGGTCATTAATTTTCAAGGGAGGTAAATTTAAATGTAAACTTAATTTTTACAATTACATGCCCACGGCATTTAGCCTAGACGGGCTGAACCAGCTTCCTCCGAAAGAAAGAAGTTTTATGGGAATATCAAGTTCACAAACAGTACCCAGTCGTATGTAATTACTATTAAAGGTAGATAACATAAATTAAACATTAAAAAAAAAAAAAAATTAAGAGTTTAATTAATAGCTGATATTTATTTACTCATATTTCTTAGCTCCATTCTATTCCAATGATGTCATTTGCTAAGAATTTCATAAACTTCCAAATTAAATATTTTTTTAAAATATTCATCATAGTTAGAAATGGAATCATTTTATAATTTAAAAAGAATTGTATTTGTAGACAAATTGTTTTAATTAAATTGTATTTGTCAAATTATTTTTATTCGATTGTGTTTACGATAAATTGTCTTAGATTCTATTTGTAGACAAATAGTCTTAGATTCTATTTGTAGACAAATTGTCTTAGATTCTATTTGTAGACAAATTGTCTTAGATTCTATTTGTAGACAAATTGTCTTAGATTCTATTTGTAGACAAATTGTCTTAGATTCTATTTGTAGACAAATTGTCTTAGATTCTATTTGTAGACAAATTGTCTTAGATTCTATTTGTAGACAAATTGCCTTGGTCAGATTTGTAGATAAATTGTTTTAGATGAATTCTGCAGAATAAATGTATGTGTAGATGACTTTTTTTAATTGAATTGTACTGATAGATGAATTGTATATGTAGACGAATTGCTGTAGATGAATTATTATTGACAAATTTCGCCAGGAACCTTTAATTAGAACCAATAAAGTTTCATTGTAGATAAAGGTTAAAATATTTCTATATTTTAAAAAAAAAACTTTTTTCGGTTTTTAAATTTTATTAAAACTTTTTCCCACACTTTTTGTTTGTTTTAAAACTTAAAAATAATAAAAAAAAACGTCACCAATTTATTAGGTAAGGAAGGGGGCTCATATATAAAGATCTAGGGGTCAAAACCCTTGTACAATTATTATTTGATAGCATCCTCATACGCACACAAATGGGGAGGGGGGGGCAAACACTGCCATTTTTTTTTTTGCTTCGTTAAACAACAACATCCTCTCCCATCGTCGACTTGAAATCATTTATGAACACAAATTACAAACCTTTCACAAATCTTGAGGGCTGGGGGGGAGGAGAGAGATGGGGTTTACGTCAGCGTAAAGAACACTTTGAGAATTTATATTATCCTTTTTCTCAATTTTAAAAAAAAAAAATTAATTAAACATTTCCGAATTATTAGCGTGATTTACGCCTATTTTGAAAAGACGCCAACGGGCAACAGTAGCGGTAGTAGTAGTAGTTGTAGTAGTAGTAATAAAAGACATTGTAGCAGCAGTAAGGGGGGTGGGGTTGGGGTGGGGGATAGCAGCAATGGCGGCTGCAGCAGCAAAGACAGCAAAGTAAGTTGAAGTCCGGGCGTGCAAGAAGATGGGCATGGGATTGTTATGCGTGTGTGTTTTTCTGCTTTTATTTATTTTTTTTACATGTATTCCATCTTCCCCTGCATCTTCCCCTCTGTCACCTCCTCCTCCCCCTCTTTTTTTGCTTTGTTTTTTGTCTCTCTCTCTCTCTCTTTCTTCCTCTTGCCGCCATCAAAAACCCTCAAGACTCCCCTTGGTCCGTAGGTTTCCGCTTGCCCCCACGAGGTTTGATTCTCTCCGAGATTTGCCAGAGTTCTTCTTCGCACTTATAGTCGTCAAAGCTATCAAACACGGAGAGGATCTTTTCGCTCTTTTTGAAGTCAAAGTTACTGAAGAAAAAAAAAAAAAGAAAAGAAAAAAAAAAATGAGGAATGTCAAAAAATAAAATAAATGTCGGAAAATAGCATTATTTTTTTAAGTCAAAGTTACTGAAGAAAAAAAAGAAAGAAAAGAAAAAAAAAAAAAAGGAAAAAAACGAAAAATGTGGAAAAATGAAATAAATGTCGGAAAATAGCATTATTTTTTAAATCAAAGTTACTGAAGAAAAAAAAGAAAGAAAAAAAAAAATGTGGAAAAATGAAATAAATGTCCGAAAATAGCATTATTTCTGAAGTCAAAGTTACTGTAGAAAAAAAAAAGAAAAAAAAAGAAAAAAGAAAAGAAAAAAAGAAAAAAGAAAAAAAAAAAGAAAAAAAAATGAGGAATGTGAAAAAATAAAATAAATGTCCAAAAATAGCATTATTTTTTAAGTCAAAGTTACTGAAGAAAAAAAAAGGAAAAAAGAAAAAAAGAAAAGGAAAAAAAAGAAAAGAAAATGAGTAATTATAAAAAAATAAATGTCTGAAAATAGCATTATTAAATACTTATCCAGATAATGACACTTTATAGTAAACTAAAGATAAGTTTGTCCAAAGAGCCCTGTACAATCATATTTTAATCAGTGTATAAATACAATGCGAGTAGATATTGTCAAAGTAGAATCTATATTTCTCTTTGTTTTTTTTTTCCTTTTTTTTCTCACAATAAACTGGGCGGATCTGGCCGAAATTTTGTATGCACCTTTGCTATAATAAGGTGCAATGAACTTAGTATTATGATATCCGTTCGATTAGTCACCGCAATACCACATTTACTCTAGTTTTCTCAGAAACTAATGGACCGAATTAGATGAAATTTTGTATACACCTTTGTTATGAAAAGGTGCAGTGGACTTATGGTGCATGATGGTTGAATATGGTTAGATTTGTGCTCATTTTTCATTAAATACTAATCCCTAATCTCTAACTATACATCAAACAATTTGGCAGAAAGCCCGCATTCTAAGTTAACAGACCATAACTTTTAACAGCAATATGGGCTTTCATAGGTCGAATATCCAAGATGGCTGACCGATGCTAACATCACGTGGAAAATTTTAAATTGTGAAATACGGATATAGGAACGAAATGCGTTTTAACAGTTTTTGACGTCAAAAAAGAAAAAAAAAAAAAAAAAAGAAAAGAAAGAAATAATACCGGCTTTTATTTTTGCATCTTTTCATTTCCTAAAATTTTTCAAGGAAGATACACTCATTTAAATATTATTTTAATTATTTTTAATTATATTTCATGTACTTTATTTCATGTATCGTATTATTAAAACGCATTTTGTTCCTATATCCGCATTTTGCAATTTTAATTTTCCACGTGACATCAGCATCGGTTGGCCATGTTGCCTATTCGACCTAAGAAAGCCCATATTATTCTTTTAACTCTAGTCTAGAGTTTAAATCTTTTTAATCGGTTTTCGGACAGAAATTTGGCTATTAAGGGGTCAAAGTTCAACGATTTGACCTTTGAAAACTCTATCAAACTCCTCCATCAATTTTGTGTCTAAACACTTGAAATTTTAAATGTATGTTCCTTGGACATGGATCAATCTTTTTAATCTGATTTGAGCCCATAACAATAAATGTTAAGGGGTCAAAATTGGGGTCAAAGTTAAAAAAAACATTTGACCTCTCAGCCAATTTTTGGTCTAAACATTTGAAATTTTACATAAAATATATTCAGACATAGGACAAACTTTTTAATGCGTTTTTGGCCACAAATTTGGCTGCCAAGGGGTCAAAGTTCAAAAGATTTTACCTTTGCAGTCTCTAGCAAACTATTCAGCTAATTTTAGGTGTAAACATTTGAAATTTATATAAAGGGTATTCAGACAAGCTTTTTAATTAGTTTTGGAGCGAAAATTTGGTTGCCAAGAGGTCAAAGTTGAAAGAGTTGACTTTTGCAGACTCTACCAAACTCCTCCGCCAATTTTGGGTCTAAACATTTGAAGTTTTAGATGTAGGTTACCTGGACACGAGTCAAACCTTTTAATATATATACATATATGCACATAAAGTTATGAACAGTACATAGAACCCGAGCAAAGCCGGGCTGAACTGCTAGTATACAATAATAATACACTTTTGATACTTAAAAAACATGATTTACACATACAGATGTAATACTAACAAATATTGTAGAAGTAAAATATACAATAATACATACAATTGTGACACTTTAAAGGAATAAAAAGATGATGCTTACCATTTTCGGAACCTGCGCATGCTCTCAAGAATGTTGAATTGTTGCCACCTTTTAGCAAAGTTTATACTGCCATCGGGAAGTAAGTCCTGGTTACCAATATTAATGAAAGTCAGATCTTGTAGAATTAAGCCTCTGCAAAGATAAAACAAAGCAAATTGTATGTGACATAGTGGATAAAGTACTCAATAAAATTCAGTTGTAAAATTACACTTTGCTAGAGGTTACAGGTTCAATCCCCATTGCAGCCGACAATCAAAATGCAACTGCGAACGACTTAAAACTTCTACTCATGGCTGATGAAATGATAACATGCTACCGCCGTAAATTAAATAAAGGGTTTGAAATTCCATGCAGATTTTAGAGTTTGACAGAAAGATTTCCAGAGTTTGACAGAAAGATTTCCAGAGTTTGACAGAAAGATTTCCAGAGTTTGACAGAAAGATTTCCAGAGTTTGACAGAAAGATTTCCAGAGTTTGACAGAAAGATTTCCAGAGTTTGACAGAAAGATTTCCAGATTGTGACAGAAAGATTTCCAGAGTTTGACAGAAAGATTTCCAGATTGTGACAGAAAGATTTCCAGAGTTTGACAGAAAGATTTCCAGATTGTGACAGAAAGATTTCCAGATTGCGACAGAAAGATTTCCAGATTACGACAGAAAGATTTCCAGATTACGACAGAAAGATTTCCAGATTACGACAGAAAGATTTCCAGATTACGACAGAAAGATTTCCAGATTGCGACAGAAAGATTTCCACAGTTCGACAGAAAGATTTCCACAGTTCGACAGAAAGATTTCCACAGTTCGACAGAAAGATTTCCACAGTTCGACAGAAAGATTTCCACAGTTCGACAGAAAGATGTCCAAATTTGACAGAAAATTTTCCAAATTTAACAGAAAGATTTGAGTCTGATAGAAAGATTTCCAAATTTCATAGAAAAATTTCCAGAGTTCAACAGAAAAATTTCCGAGTTCGACAGAAAGATTTTCAAGTCCAACAAAATACACCTGAAGGAGGTCAGAGTTACATCAACGTGAAAATAACACCCAAGATGGAAATAGTAGTTTGAAGATTCCAAATAATACAAATAAATTTTTGTTTAAAAATTCTACAGGTAATAATTTTTCTTCATTCCCTCAAAATTTAAGATTCCTATTTCTATTAACTATAAAGTCCTCTTGTTTGATTTTGCAAGTCGGACCCACACAGCATTTAAACTGACGCACTTTGTTTATGATTATCCAATATTTATTTGTTATTGTTGTTCCATATTAATAGCACTATGATAACATACTTTCCTACAATTTAGTTAAGATTACTTGATCTGGTCCAGATAATTTGTAGTACAACGATAAAGAGTCGTTTGGGTTAGGGTTCTGTACTTCATTGTCTTCGAGATAAATAAAATCAAGTGTTTTTTTTTTTACAGAGGCATCACCACTTATCAATGCCCAGAGGCCACTCGAGGATAAGGGTTAAAGAGTGTGCAGTAGTCAATTAGACAATATAGTAATCGATAACTGGAACGGCTCATCAAAAACTTGTTTACATTGGACTTGAAGACAACCATATTGTAGTCAGCTGGAAAGCAGGAAAATGGAAGACAGTTCCACAGGCGTGCAGTTCTAAGAAAGAAGCTTTGCTCATGGAATCTACATTTAGGTTTAGACACAGATAAAGAGTGGGGGAATTATTGATAGTGTTTTCAGCCAGACGAGTGTTTCTTGTGAAAGTTTGGCGAGGGGAACCATAGATTGAAGCTCAGTTGAGCACTTGCCATGAAAATAACGATAAAGCAAAGACAAACTCACAACAGTGCTGTTTTCATCTCAAAATTTCAGCGCAAAACAGCTTGGCTCAGATTGACAGATTTTTTTTCTTTCCTTTATTAAGCCACTAGGGATGGGGGGGGGGTACCCGGCGTTGCCCGGGTGCTTGTAGGTGTGTGCGTTTGGTGTTGGGGGGTAAAGAAGAACAAAAAGGAAACTTAACCCTGTTTAAATTTTAAAAATAACGATAAAAAACGGAAAAAAGCCTTTCGCAGACATACAGAAAAAGCGAACATACATACATACATTTTCGCTTTTATATTTATAGACTAGCGGGGGGGTATGCGGCATTGCCCGGGTGTTTGGAGGTGTGTGTGGTTTTGGGTAAATCAAAACTCCGGTGGAGGGGGGGGGATAAAATAAAAAAAATGTTTTGAGTATGAGGATCGAACCCAAACCCGAACCCTTGAGGCAAAGTTGTTAATTAAAGTGTGAAAAAAAAAAACATGTGACGTTAACCACTGGGCCACTGCGACATACTAACGGAAACACGTTTGAATTTATTTAATTACTTAGAATTGGCATGTGCACGTTTTAATGACTTAATGAGGCCAACTTTGACTGCGGGGTAGTATTTTATTTATTGCGGGTACGCTTTTTTTATTTTTATTTTCCAAAGATGTTGGGGGGAGGGGGATCAGCTCCCCATAAAAAAGGGATTGTCTAAATTGAATAGCAATTGTCTGATCTAAGGAAAATATTTCCACATTGATCAAATCTGATTGCTTTCGGACATTTCCGGCAATCGCGACCGGAAAAATACCACCAGAATTAGTGTCGCTTTTATTATACAAAAAAGCCCAATTCACATGCGGCGAGCGAAAAATGTTTATCTTTTCAAAGTCGAGCAAATCAAATAGGCAGGCGACCTCCGTTGTTAACTCATAGATATTATGATTTATATGTGATATAAAAAGTTTTAAGTTGTGAGCCGACCGACAGCTTCTTGGAAAAAAGCCTTTTGCAGACATACACAAAAAACGTACATACATACATACATACACACATTTTCGCTTTTATATTTATAAATGGTCATGAAACCCGTAAGCAATAGACAAAGGCTATTAAACTAATTAGAGAATGCATAAAACTTAACATCATGATAGTTAAACAATACAAAACTTCAAAAATGTGCAGTAATACATGTTCATTCACACAATTCCAAAACAACACGTTCAGAACTGCAGAACACAATGCAAAAGGAGTTGGTTGGTTGTTTTTGTTTTACGGCATATCAACCCTTTTCAGGTTTTTTAATGCTGAATCCAGTGATTTTGAAGAAATTTTTTTTTAATAGACGCGATATAAAAAGTTTTAAAAAGGAGCGAGTCTGTTTCTATTTAACCCATAGTTGGGACCCTACCAGGTACTACTCAGAGTGGACCTGAGAGCAATGGCAATTAAGAGGTGGCTCCACACACCCGCAAGCTGGGACCTCACTATTGGATATACTTTAAGGTCATATCCAGGACAGCAAACACCAGTGTAATTATGCAGAGGGTCTAATGTGAATGTATGTATATCATGCAGGTTACAGCACATGGCGGTATTTAAGCATTGCGGTAGGGCAAGAGCCATGAAATAATCTGTAGGCAACAGAAGCTACTGTTATATTCCGGCGAGTAGATAGCAGATCTAATCCAAGTAGATGATATCAAAGTTGGAAGGTATTTATGTCGAAAGGGCACACTATGAGTTCGTCAGAGCATATTCCATTAAAATGTTTGTAAAACAGAAAGGGATGATTGCAAAATTGTGGTGATGTGACAGGGGTTGAAGCTTGGTTAATAATGTGGCACCTATTAAGTAAAAGACTTTTTTTTTTAATCTCTAAGAGAGAGAGAGAGGCTTGTGGTAGATGAACCATCTGAAATGTATGCATCTTAATTCTATAAAGGCTTCGGAGATGTTAGACTTTAGCTTGTACTTCGTATTGCAGGAAGTTAGTTGATGTCTTCTTTCACTATGCCCAACACAAAAAACTGGAAAGGTTTGTCATAATGATGAGAACTCCAATATTTTTCCCCATTCCGACACAATTACTTGATCTATATATATTAATATGCTAGCGTGTGTTATTTTCTGTGTCATGCTCACATCGGAGTCGTTTAACTGTTATGGACTTCCATCTCTTGTAATGAATAATTTTACTAAGAATTCTTCATAAATTTTGGTTTTGGTTTCGATTATAGCTGATGGCACTCCAGTTATCTATTTTTTTTATAAATAATTTTGTCAAGAATTCTTTATAAATTTTGGTTTCGGTTTCAGATGATGGCACTCAAGTTATATATATATATATATATATATATACACACACACACATTTATATATATATATATATACACACATTTTCTTCATAAGTTTTTGTTTCACTTTTAATTAAAGCTGATGCACTCAAGTCATATGGATAAATAGTTTGTTGGAAATCACAACTTTATAATACATAAAAATCGATAAAACATTAACTCTATAATAATATATACGGAATCTGCAAGAATTAAAATGTCATATTTAAGCGTACTTAACGAAATAATCTGTAGGCAACAGAAGCAGTCAGGGTACAAAGGTGTCAAAGGTCAAGCTAGCTAGGTCAACACCAGGAGTTGAAAAAAACAATTAACATTTCAGTATCTTTGCTTTTAATATGTATCTCTCTCTTTCACTCTCTCTATCTATCTACCACTTTCTCTCTCCCTCTCTCTATCCATCTCTCTTTCTTTCTTTCATTTTCTCTCTCCCTCTCTCTACCCATCTCTCTTTCTCTCTATCTCTTCATCACTTTCTCTCTTTTTATCACTCTCCCTCTCTATCTCTCTCTCTCTCTTTCCCTCTCTTTCTCTATCTATCACTCTCTCTTTCTATCTCTCTCTTCCCATCTCAGTTTGAGGAAGAAAGAATTGTAAATCAGTTGAAACCTGGAGACCGTCGCGTTAGAATCTCAACTTTGTCAACGTACGGACTTTGAGTTAAAGCAACTGCTCTTGATGATGATGATGATGTGTTCCTTACAACACAAAATTATTTTTCATTTTCTGTATAAGTTTTTGTAAAGAAAACACAGCAAAAGAATAAAAATTAAAAACCAAAATGACCTCAATAAATCCCGGATAGTAATAGTAGTATTTGTGGCAGTATTAGAAGTTGTAGTAGTATTTGTAATAATAGTAGTAGTCGTTGCAGTAGTAGTAAATAATGATGATGATGATATCCCGCAAATCCTGGAAAAAAGACTGAAATTATACAATAAACATCAACAATGAAACCAACATCTATATATATAAAAGCGAAAATGTATGTATGTATGTATGTACGCTTTTCCTCGATGTCCACAAAAGGCTTCTTTCAGAGAAGCGCTCGCTCGGTTCACAACTTCTTAAAACTTTTTATATCATCTATAAATTGTAATATCTCACACTTAACGACGGAGCTCGCCTGTCTATTTAATTTTATTGACTTTCAAACGTTAATTATTCCACATTTCCCGCATTGGCATGCGTTACATTCGGTTTTCAGTATAAAAAAAAGCAAAACTTGACTCTAACCACAGGCCCAGAGCCAGTAAGTAACGTTTGGTCAATGTCGACTTCGTCATATCAGACGGTAGCTTTCATTTTGAGACGAGGGAGCGGGTTTTTAAAAACAAACAAACCGATTTATTGACCCCATTAAAAACTGTCCCGCACAAAATGCTAACTGCTGAATAGCTATCGCCGTCACATCAATCAAAAACGCGCACCTGTTTTTTTTTTGTTTTTTTTTCATACTTTACTATTTTCCAACTGCGCGTCGTCAAGGCTTTTTTTTCACACGGGCACCTGCTTTTTTTTCACACACACACCTACAAACACCTGGGCAACGCCGGGTACCCCTCGCTAGTGAATAAATACAAGAGCCAAAAAAGGAGAGGGAAAGCAAAACAGTAGCAGAAGTTATCTCAAAATCTTCCGGCTCTGATGTCACCCTCTTCGCAAATTTGGTCAGAGGGAAGAGTAGACCCCACCCTAACCCCACCCAAAGTAACAGAATCTAATAAAAAAGAACAAAAAAAACCCCTTCTACTCACAAGTAAGGTATACAAGGAGGTTCAGTCTCTGCCAGAGCCTGACGATAGGCTCGGAATGATGCCGAGCTGTCAATAAGCTGACAGAATTCTTTCAATGCCTGCAAAAGACAAACAGAAACAAAATTGTATTAGTAAAATTCATAAAATAAAGACAATTGTGTGAGATAATAATAATAAAGAGCCCTTTCGGGGAGCTTATACTTGATTTGCCTTGTACTCGAACGGATGCAAGTACGCTGTAACATGTGCTATCATAAACATGACGAATACAACAACACGTCGCTTAACTCAAGCTGACAGTTTGTCGAGAAAAAGTTAAGGCAGCCAAGATGAAAGAAGGTCAGATCATGTTGACGAGACGAGCATCTGAAAAAGTTTAAAATTCACAACAATCTGTTGTAAATTTTTTTTTTTTTTAAAGGGAGTTACCATTTATCAAGGCCTGAAGACCACTCGAGGATAAGGTTGGTTGGTTGGTTGTTTTTGTTTTTTTTTTATGCTTGGTAATATTTTTCAGTATCAAGTAAGTACCTCATAAAGTTTTGTTGTAATTTTGTTTTAAGTGATATATTTCACAGATGCCTTTTTATGTACATCACCAAAACAGACTCCCCTCGAAGGGGAGGTAACGCAAGATATAAATTGTCAGTTGAACGAAGAATATTATAAGAGGAAATAAATGTAAAGAACAATAATTGAATAATTATGGGAACGGTTTGTAATGAGTGATGTTAGATTTCAAGATAACCATGTTGCAGCTCACAGGGAAATAACCTAATGGTAAGTTAATGGAAAGTACCTGGATTCTGTTTTAGTTATTATACTTTTGAAATTTTAAAATCGGACTTCAGATTTCATACATATTTTCAATGGAAATTTGCAAGGACTTTTTTCCAGACCAGAAGCTACTGGAATAGGAACCTGTATTACAATGAGGTATTAAAGCAGTGAATTGATGAAGACAACTAGACCAATGAGCCAAACAAGCTGGAACAAAGGATGCAGGGAATACATCAAGCATTTTTGTAGAACACATACCATAATAGTATTTATAGAAAACAACAAGACTAGCAAACATATTTTTTTTTTTAAATGGGGGGGGGGGGGGTCCACCACTTATCAAGGCCCGGAAGCCACTTGGGGATAAGGGTTATTGCGTGTACAGTAATCAATGGGATAGTATCGGAGTAATCGTTAGTATTGGAGATTTGATAAAGTGTCTTACTTAAAGAGGGCGGTTCATCAGGAATTTGTTTATGTTGGACTTGAAGACATCCAGGATGTAGTCAGGTGTGAAACAGGCAGACGGAAGAGAGTTCCACTGGCGTGCACTTCTAAGAAAGAAGCTTTGTTCATGGAATCTACGTTTTGATTCAGGCACAGATAGAGAGTGGGGAAAATTACTGACAATGGTTTCAGCTAGAGGAGTGTTTTTCGTGAAAGATTGTTTATTCAGTCAATCAATTTGGCGACTAGTGTGCATTTCAATTTTACACGATTGTGCAGATAAAAAAAAAATAAATACACAATAAACAAGCCGTGCGCGCATGCATGGTCCCCCTCTAGTGCTGCATGTGAGATGACGCCACAAAAAATAGTGAAGAAATGATGAATGTGAGAAGTGTGAAGGGCCAACGTTGCCTTCACATTTTCGCCAAGTTTTAGAAAAATCTAATGGATAGAGCAAAAGTTATGGGGTAAAAAGTGTCAGTTTTTGCAATTTGGGGGCATTTGTGACTCCTTTTTAGCTCCTGGAAATGCCAGATCCCAGTGAAAATGGACAAATGGTGCAGTTTCACACCTTAAGGCATGTATATTTGAATTCAGCACCATAGAAAACCACCATATAAACATAAATATCAAATTTTTGAGTAATATGAAAAAAGAGCTAAAAAAGGGGCATGTTATTTAAGCCTTAAAAGTCCCAGACGATGCAAACCAGAATTTTGCCAAGGTCACCCATACTGAATTTATATTAAGAACAATGGCCTCCATATTTTGGGCAAGTTTCAGGAAAATCTAATGGATAGATCAAACGCTATGAGGCAAAAAGTATCATTTTTGGCCATTTTGGGTAATTTTTGACCTCTTTTGAGCCCCTGGGGATGCCGAATCCCAGTGTAAATAAATAACGGTGCAGTTTAAGGCCGTAACACGTATATTTGAGTTGAAAACTGTGAAAAACCACTATATAGTCAGACATATAAAGTTTTTTTTTGAGAAATATGAAAAAAGAGCTACAAAAAGGGACGTTTTAAGCACTAAAAGTCCTCGAGGACGCAAACCAGAATTTTGCTAGGGTCATCCATATTGGATTTATATTGAGAACAATGGGCTCCACATTTTGGCCAAGTTTCAGAAAAATCTAATGGATGAATCAAAAGTTATGGGGCAAAAGTGTCATTTTTGGGCATTTTTTTACCTCTTTTGAACCCCTGGGGACGCAACGAGAATTTTCGCAAAAAGAATTTTTTACTGTGCACATCTATTTAATGAAATCGAATTTGTGGCAAAATTTCAGGAAAAACTAATGGACGGTTATCTGGCAATCGTTCGGACTAATGGATGCATGGATGCCACTGCATAACTGTTACTAAACGCAAGAAAATTTACTTTTTATCTAAACCAGATAATTTACATGTTTGTTTACTTACTGTATACTTTGTTCAGGGTTCGTGCGGATATTCAATATCCATTTTTAAGGCTTTTCAAAAACTGCTCCAGACAAAATTTAAATTTTAAAAACAGAATTTGATATACTAGCACACTGCCTGCCATTGCCCAGTTGTATATTATATTGGACCAAATATATAGTAATGATTTAAAAAGTTAAAAAAAAGAAAAAAAAAAAAAAAAAAATGACTTGTGCGCTACCACCGAGAATTGAAACCAAAATCTTTAGCTTACGCCATTATAG
>NC_136525.1:44315146-44472646 GCF_053919585.1 Euprymna scolopes
CATCTCCAACACATTCAAAAATAATTTCTGACAAGGACCCTTCACAGAAAGTCTGAAACGTCCGTAAAAACGATTTCAATGACTTAAAAACATTGTTACAATGATCCAAACATAATTCTCAATGAAAAACCAAGACACGGAATAATAAAATAATGTTAAAAAACACACATTGTTGGTGACTACTCCCTTATATATATATATATATATATATATATATATATATATATATATATATATATGATCAGTAAAATAAAGTGAACTTACCCTCATTATTTTTATAAATTTCATTAAATACTTTTCTCTATCTTTTGCTTCCTCTTGTACAAGGATTTTTGTCCGACACCTAAAGAAAAAAAGAAATCATAATATTAATATTTTCAATAATTAAAACAAAACACGCTTTCTTTAAACTAATGTTTCAACAGGAGGAGGAGTTTAGTTTTTATGGAAAATCAACTACAACAAGTCAGTCTACGTTAGATACTACAGTTTGAAAATAAATAGTTTGTCAGTAGAAAAGTTTAGGTCGGTAATAGCTCACTTAGTGGTATTGCAGTCAAACTGATTTCTTTTAGTATTTGTTGTATTAAAGTTGGAAATATTCTGGATTTTTTTAAATACTTTATTATTTGAGGGTTTGAATATCTGTGCAAGAGTCGTTGTGTGATAGCTCTTCTTGCGAATGTTATATTTTTGTCAGTCTGAAGAAAAAGGGAAATTAAAAAAAAATATTAATATTTTAAATAAGTAAAAGGAAACATTTTCTTAAAGCTAATATTTCATATGTTTTTTTGTTTTTTTTTACACAGAAATCACCACTTATCAAGGCCCAGAGGCCACTCGAAGATAGGGGATAATGGATATACATTAGTCAATGTGATTATGGCATAGTAAACAACTAGTGGGAATTTTGTAAATAAAATTACTAAGGGGAACGGTTCATCAAGAATTTGTTTACATTGGACTTAAAGACAATCAGAAGAGAGTTTCACAAGTGTGCAGTTCTAAGAAAAAAGCTTTGTTCATGGAATCTATATTTAGGTTTAGGCACAGATGAAGAGTGTGGGAAATTATTGATAGTGGTTTTGACTAGACGAGTGTTTTTCGTGAAAGTTTTATGGCAAATCAACCGCAGTGGGCCATTCTATGTCAGATACTATAATCTGAAAATAATTTGTCGGTAGAAAAGGTTAAGGTCAGTAATAGTCCACTTAATGGTATTGCAGTCAAACCGATTTCTGTTAGTGTTTGTTTTTATTAAAGTTGGAAATATTGTTTTTTTTTCTTTTTTTTTTTTTAATACTTTATTATTTAAGGGTTAAGTACTTCTTTGAATATCTGTACAACGGTTGTTGCGTGATAGCTTTTCTTGCAAATGTTCTTATATTTTTGGCAGTCGATCAGTATGTGACTGACAGAGTAGCTGGTTGCAGCAGGTACACCACTTTGATCTGTTCTAATTCTGCTTAATATGATATCCTGTCTTTGATTTGGAAACATGTCCTATGCATGTGTTATGTTGATTAATCAGACTATTATTTTCATCTTGAGCGTTATTAGCACAATCTTTCGGTCGCTGAAACCTGCGACCTTCTTCAAGTATTCAAAACATGCTCCTTTTTACTAATTGTCTGTATTTTTGAGATGAGGTGTTTTCATTGATTGAGATTGTCGGACTGACTTCCTCATCTTGGTTGATAGAGTCACGTTTCGGCCGTTTTGCCCTCCGGCCTTCATCAGGTGTTTTGTAACGAACTCGGGAACCGTTTGTTAGGAGTCTCGAACCCAATCCTTTATTATTATTACAGGGGTACCGTGTTCGGACTCCAGCTAGGCTCTGGGACATAGTTACTGATTCTCTGTTTTCAGTTCGTTACAAAACACCTGATGAAGGCCGGAGAGCAAAACGGCCGAAACGTTGTGACTATAACAACCAAGATGAGGAAGTCAGTCCGACAATCTCAATCAATGCTCCTTTTTCTCGACCAAAGAAACATGTATTTAACACCAAAAGAAAGTCACAGGTTGCAGTGACCAAAACATTGTGCCAAGATGAGAATAATAGTCAAATTAATCAATATGACAAGCATTCATATCTCAAAAATTAAGAATTGCATGTCCCATATATTTTATCATTTTCTTATTTTCTTTGGTTTTGTAAATGGGAGTTTTAAAGTTGTTATTGTCATTTTAGTAGCTTCTTTTGCAAGTGTGTCGACCATTGGATCTTCCTTAATGCCCACATGACTAGGAATCCATCCCAAAACTATGGTTTTGCTATATTTTTCTTTTTTAGATCTTTATATATATCTTATTAGTTTTCTTTTTTTTTTTTTTTTTTTTTTTTTTTTTTACATGGGGGTCACCACTTATCAAGGCCCGGAGGCCACTCAGAGATAAGGGTTATTGCGTGTACAGTAATCAATGAGATAGTATTGTAGTAATCATTAGTATTGGAGATTTGATAGAGTGTCTTATGGAAGGGGGCGGTTTGTCAGGAATTTGTTTACATTGGACTTGAAGACATCCAAGTTGTAGTCAGGTGGGAAACAGGTAAACGGAAGAGAGTTCCACAGTCGTGCACTTCTGAGAAAGAAGCTCTGCTCATGGAATCTACGTTTTGATTTAGGCACAGATAAAGAGTGGGGAAAGTTATTGACAGTAGTTTCAGCCAGACGGGTGTTTCTCGTGAAAGATTGGAGCTCAGACGAGCATTTGCCATGGAAATAACGATAAAACAAAGACAGGCTCGCAACGTCTCTTCTGTGGGAGAGAGGCTGCAGGGAAGAGAAAAGGGCATCCTCCACCAAGCCACAAAGTCTATTTTGTACTCTGTCAAGGCAGGATAGGCTGTTTTTAGCAGCTCCTGCCCAGATGTGGCAGCAGTACTCCATCCTTGGGTGTACTTGCTTTTATATAGATAGAGAATTGCATCAGTAGTGAGATATCTTCTGGAGCGGTAGAAGGATCCCACCATTTTCCCAGCGCCTTTGGCAACAGACCTGATGTACATGTTCCATTTCAGATCAGGAGTAAAGGTCAAACAAACCCAGAAGCTTGTCAAAACATGGAGCGTCCCCAAGACGAGAGCCATCCATTTCAATTGATGCCAGATGGGGATCAGAGCATTGATGATTTAAAGATAGAAGCTTGGTTTTGGATGCATTAAAAGTGACCAGCCACCTCTTCCTCCACTGTACCACGCGCTCAGGATCATTTTTGATTGGATTAACTTGACAGGAAAGATCAGTAAAAGAAGCAGAGGACGACAGCGAAAAACATGTTGACAGTCTGAATACTGGGCAATATTAAACACTATGAGCAACAATGAATGCATGGTGTGGTTGTTTTGTTTTACGGCATATCAACCCTTTTCGGGTTACTTAATGCCGAATCCAATTATTTTGGAAATAGTATTCACGTTGCATTCAGTTATTTTGTAGAAAGTTTTTATTCTTCAAACTCTCTGTATCTTCAATCGCTAGTTTGTAGTGTTTGGTTTGCTTGTTTTGTAGTGGATTTTATCGTTTTTGTTCCCTGCCTTGCAGAACATGAATGAGTTTTGTAATGGGAGAGGGGGAAGGGTTACAGTATTAATATTTGATCATTTTAAACCAGTCAGGAAGTGGGGGAGATAGAAATAGCAAGGGGAAAAAGGAAAAAGGGGGAAAAAGAAAGGTTGTTGTTTTTGTTTTTGCAAAACATAATCAAGTTTTGCAAAAAGGAAGTAGCAAAACAAAAGGCATCAATGTTAGGTGCATTTTGTCTCAGGATTGGTTGGTTGGTTGTTTTACGGCATATCAACCCTTTTCAGGTTATTTAATGCCGAATCCAAAGATTTAAGAAAATTTTTTAATAGAATATATTTGTTGTTTTCAAATCGGTTTCTATTTAACCCATAGTTGGGACCCTAACAGGTACTACCACTCCGGGTCAGAGTGGACCTGGGAGCAATGGTAATTTAAGGGTGGCTCCACACTCCCCAAAGCCCGCAAGATGGGGCCTCACCACTGGATATAGTTTAAGGTCATATCCAGGACCTCGTCTCAGGAAGCCAATATCTTCAGACAGTCTGATCTGGTAACACCAGATGAATTCATGAATGCCTCAAGATAGAGAGAAAGATGGAGAGTGATAGCCGTCTATGTACCAGGCAGGAAACCACTTGATGAATATCTCTTGTATGTACAAATGGTTTTTGTTTCCTTCTTGAATTGCTAACAGGATAGAAAGTCTGAGATTATGTGTTTGTCTATCTCTAAATTCTTGATCATGCCCAGAGCCATTTTAACTAATTGAAGTTTGGTTGTGTAGATGGATGTGTTGTGTAGCGGGGTTCATATCGAGGCAACATATAACGAGGACTCAGAATAAAGAATGATAATATCATTTATATAGATTACACACACAGTTCATATTTATAATACATAGGAGATACGAATTCATTATTGAAGGAGGGGAATGTGCAATACAGTTCTTTTAACTCTTCAGAGGAGGGGGGAGAGACATTGATGATGGCGGGGGAAACATTACTTGGAAGGGGCTTATACAAAGTTCGTTTACAAAATATAGATGGTAATTTTTTTTTTTTACATAAGCATAACCACTTATCAAGGCCCAGAGACCACTCGAGGATAAGGCTTAAGAGTGTACAGTAGTCAATTGGACAATATAGTAATCATTAGTAATGGAAATTCGGTAAATTTACTAACAAGTGGAATGGCTCATCAAGAACTTGTTTACGTTGAAGACAACCATATTGTAGTCAGCTGGAAAGCAGAAAAACGGAAGACAATTCCACAGGTGTGCAGTGGGAGGGGGGACCATAGATTGAAGCTCAGTTCAGCACTTGCCATGAAAATAATGATAAAACAGAGACAAACTCGTAACATCTCTTCTGTGAGATAGAGGTTGCAGAAAAGAGAAAAGGACATCTCCTATGAGGCTACGAAGTCTATTTTTAACTATCAAAGCAGGACAAGTTCTTTCTAGCAGCTCCTGTCCAGATGTGGCAACAGTACTCCATCCTTGGACGTACCTGGCTCTTATATAGATAGAGAATTGCATCAGCATTCAGTCGGCTGATGGTAGTGGTCAAGAATTCAAGCCTTTACGACTACATGGTATCCCCACCCTTTGCCTCTAAGGGGTATCAGCTCCCAGTCTGACCAACTCTCTCTGAGTCTCTCTGACTGTGACTCTTTATCCTAACTTCAAACCCTGTCTCCATATATTGAAAATCTCTTTTCTTAATGACGTCAGAGGCGTGGTGAACAATGCGACTCCCTTATGTTCAAAATTACACGTGCGCTTGCACATGCACCTACACACTTCTGGTAAACAAAGAAATTCCTAAATTGAATTATATCGTTTTTTACCCTATTTTGTTAATCATTATTTCTAAACTCATTGTCCATTCTTTTAACTGACATATTTAATATCCAGTTATTTCTAAAAGAATGAACAATCGACTGCATTCCTAGAATTAAATATCTATTATATTTTAACACTTTTCATACTGGATTCGATTCTAGGCTTTTCCAAATATCATTTAAAACTTATCTAGTTTTGTTTTCTTACTTACTGGAGTCTGTCCCTTTTCATAACAGATGTGTCATCTGGTTAGTTGGTAAGTATTTATATTAGTGACTGTTGCTCCTGTTCTGTCTATGGTTTTTGCCCCATCGGTGTGGAGGGCATTGTGGTCTGAATATTTGTCTCTAGGTTCTTAGAACCTATTTTTGGAAGATGTGGTTGTTGGTTGCATTTTTTTTTGGGGGGGGGGGGGTTAATGTTAAATCTCTGTCAGGTTTCTAAGAACATGTTTTCTAGATAGCAAAAGGGAAGCTATCACTCATAACTAGGGCTATGACAACAGCATATTCTATTCATTGTTTTGACTCTCGAGTATATATCAGACACAGATACAATTAATCAACCGAGGGTGACATCACTCTATATGAAAACATATAAGATATCAATGGATATATAACTGAAGATCAAAACAAGGAAAAGAATATGCTGTTGTCATAGCCCTACTCATAACCCATCAAGGCCAGCTAGACACAAAATTAAGACTTCTAGAACAATAGATGTTAAATCTAGGTTACGTTTGGTGATTGTCCATGGTGGTAAATTGCTCCATTCATATTGGTGAAATATTGTTAACATTTTGATTTATATGTTGCACTGCTTCATTCATACGGAGACCCAATGAGAGAATAGCTAAAAGTTTACTGCTGTAAAAATGATTGAATTAGAAATGATTTATTTGTTGATGTGTTGGATTATTTGGATTGGATTGAAGTTTCAATGCATATTGGAATTTTCCCCATTTAATGGTTAATGAAGGTGTGTTAATTTCTATGTATAAACTTTGTGCTAGTGTGTTAATTTCTATGTATAAACTTTGTGCTAGTGCGTTAATTTCTATGTATAAACTTTGTGCTGGTGTGTTAATTTCTATGCATAAACTTTGTGCTAGTGTGTTAATTTCTATGTATAAACTTTGTGCTGGTGTGTTAATTTCTATGTATAAACTTTGTGCTGGTGTGTTAATTTCTATGTATAAACTTTGTGCTGGTGTGTTAATTTCTATGTATAAACTTTGTGCTAGTGTGTTAATTTCTATGTATAAACTTTGTGCTAGTGTGTTAATTTCTATGCATAAACTTTGTGCTGGTGTGTTAATTTCTATGCATAAACTTTGTGCTGGTGTGTTAATTTCTATGTATAAACTTTGTGCTGATGTGTTAATTTCTATGTATAAACTTTGTGCTGATGTGTTAATTTCTATGTATAAACTTTGTGCTGGTGTGTTAATTTCTATGTATAAACTTTGTGCTGGTGTGTTAATTTCTATGTATAAACTTTGTGCTGGTGTGTTAATTTCTATGTATAAACTTTGTGCTGGTGTGTTAATTTCTATGCATAAACTTTGTGCTAGTGTGTTAATTTCTATGTATAAACTTTGTGCTGGTGTGTTAATTTCTATGTATAAACTTTGTGCTGGTGTGTTAATTTCTATGTATAAACTTTGTGCTGGTGTGTTAATTTCTATGTATAAACTTTGTGCTAGTGTGTTAATTTCTATGCATAAACTTTGTGCTGGTGTGTTAATTTCTATGCATAAACTTTGTGCTGGTGTGTTAATTTCTATGTATAAACTTTGTGCTGATGTGTTAATTTCTATGTATAAACTTTGTGCTGATGTGTTAATTTCTATGTATAAACTTTGTGCTGGTGTGTTAATTTCTATGTATAAACTTTGTGCTGGTGTGTTAATTTCTATGTATAAACTTTGTGCTGGTGTGTTAATTTCTATGTATAAACTTTGTGCTAGTGTGTTAATTTCTATGTATAAACTTTGTGCTGGTGTGTTAATGTCTATGTATAAACTCTGTGCTGGTGTGTTAATTTCTATGTATAAACTCTGTGCTGGTGTGTTAATTTCTATGTATAAACTTTGTGCTGGTGTGTTAATTTCTATGTATAAACTTTGTGCTGGTGTGTTAATTTCTATGTATAGACTTTGTGCTGGTGTGTTAATTTCTATGTATAAACTTTGTGCTGATGTGTTAATTTCTATGCATACACTTTGTGCTGGTGTGTTAATTTCTATGTATAGACTTTGTGCTGGTGTGTTAATTTCTATGTATAAACTTTGTGCTGGTGTGTTAATTTCTATGTATAAACTTTGTGCGGATGTGTTAATTTCTATGTATAAACTTTGTGCTGGTGTGTTAATTTCTATGTATAAACTTTGTGCTGGTGTGTTAATTTCTATGTATAAACTTTGTGCTGGTGTGTTAATTTTTATGTATAAACTTTGTGCTGATGTGTTAATTTCTATGCATAAACTTTGTGCTGATGTGTTAATTTCTATGTATAAACTTTGTGCTGATGTGTTAATTTCTATGTATAAACTTTGTGCTGGTGTGTTAATTTCTATGTATAAACTTTGTGCTGGTGTGTTAATTTCTATGTATAAACTTTGTGCTAGTGAATTGCAGAAGGACCTGGGTTTACTCTATGTTCTTGATTATGAATAGTAGTTTTTTTTTTGTTTTTTGTTTTTTTAGGTAGGATTGGCACATGACGCTATGAACGTATTTTTTTTTAATTATATTTTGTAGTTACCGTTTTTTGTTATTTTTTATAATAAAAAAAAATTTAATAAAAAATAATAAAAAACGGTAACTACAAAATATAATAAAAAAAAAATTTAATATTTTGTAGTTACCGTTTTTTATTAGTTTTTATTAAATTTTTTTTTATTATATTTTGTAGTTACCGTTTTTTTATTATTTTTTATTAAATTTTTTTATTATTATATTTTGTAGTTACCGTTTTTTATTATTTTTTATTAAATTTTTTTTTATTATATTTTGTAGTTACCGTTTATTATTTTTTATTAAATTTTTTTTTATTATATTTTGTAGTTACCGTTTTTATTATTTTTTATTAATTTTTTTTTATTATATTTTGTAGTTACTGTTTTTTATTATTTTATATTAAATTTTTTTTTATTATATTTTGTAGTTACCGTTTTTTATTATTTTTTATTAAATTTTTTTTTATTATATTTTGTAGTTACCGTTTTTATTATTTTTTATTAAATTTTTTTTATTATATTTTGTAGTTACTGTTTTTTATTATTTTTTATTAAATTTTTTTTTATTATATTTTGTAGTTACCGTTTATTATTATTTTTTATTAATTTTTTTTTTATTATATTTTGTAGTTACCGTTTTTATTATTTTTTATTAAATTTTTTTTATTATATTTTGTAGTTACTGTTTTTTATTATTTTTTATTAAATTTTTTTTTATTATATTTTGTAGTTACCGTTTTTTATTATTTTTTATTAAATTTTTTTTTATTATATTTTGTAGTTACCGTTTTTTATTATTTTTTATTAAATTTTTTTTTATTATATTTTGTAGTTACCGTTTATTATTTTTTATTAAATTTTTTTTATTATATTTTGTAGTTACTGTTTTTTATTATTTTTTATTAAATTTTTTTTTATTATATTTTGTAGTTACCGTTTTTTATTATTTTTTATTAAATTTTTTTTTATTATATTTTGTAGTTACCGTTTATTATTTTTTATTAAATTTTTTTTATTATATTTTGTAGTTACTGTTTTTTATTATTTTTTATTAAATTTTTTTTTATTATATTTTGTAGTTACCGTTTTTTATTATTTTTTATTAATTTTTTTGTTCATATTGTAGTCGATAGGGCTTGATCTGATCAGTCAATTAATCAGAGCAGTTCTCTCCGTCTTCCTGTCTAGCCTGGGTAAGGGCTAAAGTGGGGTGTTGGGAGGTGAAGGTACTCAATCCCCAAGCTCTAAGTCCCTCAACCACCAGGATTTCATTTGAAGGCATCACGGATCGTCACCCATGGCCAAAAAGGTGGTCCAATTGAGGGACTTTTACTCTCTGCAAATTTGATGAACTACTGTTTTGTTTTTTTTTTTAGGACAGTACAAAGTAAACCATGGTTTATTTTCGACTTCCTTATAATTCTCATTTCCCTTATTTTTGGAAATGGAAGGTTTGCTGTTTTTTGGGTTGGAAAAAGCAAGAGAGAGAGAGAGAGGGAGAAAAGGGAAGGGAAAGAGAGAGAGAGAGAGAGAGAGAGAGAGAGAGAGAGAGAGAGAGAGAGAGAGAGAGAGAGAAAGGAAAGGCGAGAGAGAGAGAAAGAAAAGGCGAGAGAGAGAGAAAGAAAAGGTGAGAGAGAGAGAAAGAAAAGGTGAGAGAGAGAGAGAAAGAAAAGGTGAGAGAGAGAGAGAAAGAAAAGGCGAGAGAGAGAGAGAAAGAAAAGGCGAGAGAGAGAGAAAGAAAAGGCGAGAGAGAGAGAGAGAGAGAAAGAAAAGGCAAGAGAAAAAGAGAGAGAGGAAAGGCATTGCAAAGAGACAGAGAGAGAGAGGGGAAAGGTGAGAGAAAGAACGCGAGGGAAAGAGAAAGAGAGAGAGAGAGAGGAAGCGAGGGAAAAAATAAAAATAAAAAGGGAGAAAGAATTTCAGTTATCCAATTTTGGAAAACTATACATTCTACTTACCAATAAGACATTTTATTGAAATGTTCCGTAAACAACGTGAGATTCGGACTTAATTCTTCCGATTGTTCCTTAGCCCATAATAATACTTCAGGAATCTGAAAATTTTAGAAAGAAAAGACAAAAAATAAAAACTTTTTTTTGAAAATCTTTAAATTTGAATTCTTCATGTTCTCATCTTAAATATCATCCTCACGTTTCGGTTGATGTAACCTTCGACCTTCTTTAGGTGTATCTTATTGAACTTGGGGATATTTACGCAGACTTCACGGAATTATGAAGAGGCAAGGATCCATGGTGTAACGGATAAAATATTAGTTAAAATTCAGTTCTGACACTCTCCTGGAGACTTCTGGTTCAATCCTCAGTGTGGGCAATACTAAGGAAAAATTTTTTATTTTATTTATTGCAGACTATTATCCGCATCTTTTCTTAGTCGTTTCACAATTTTTCGCCCAACTATTCCTCTGGTCTTTGTCATGTGGTAACCACGATGGGATAGGAACTCTGAATCTCCTGACTGCATCCACTGCAATTACTGCCTTCCATAGTTGTTGTCTCCCCAGGTTTTGGCCAAGTAAGCCTCGGGCCGGCTTTGGGTAGGATTGAAACCGCTATCTTCAGACAATTCTCACCTGGAACTCTAATAATTGGCCGAAACGTTGTGAAACAACTAAGAAAAGAGGAGGATAATAGTCCGCAATAAATAAAATTAAAAATCAATAAATAATACTCATCTCAATTATGAATTCTAATTAAAATAATACTAAGGATAAAATAGCGAATTACTTAGGACTTCTACCCGGTCATGGCTGACGTAATGAGAGCACGCTATCCCCATGGATCAAATAAAGGATTCCGTTTTAAATTCTGTGCAGATTTCTGAGTTTGACACAAAGATTCCCGAGTTCAATAAGATATACCTGAAGAAGGTATATCTTATAGCACTTCAACATTTTGGGTTAAAAAAAAAAAGGAGGCTTTACTTTGGAATGCTCCTTGTATCACTTGAACAGATACTACAGGGCTCTATGGAGAAATATATCTTTAGTTGACCTTTGACAACTAAATATTTTCGTTTACTAGCCAAATAGAAAAGTTACTAGCCAGACCCATGTGATTTTTGGAATATGACATCTTCGTTTCATGATGAGTATATACATGATAAAGATTTTTCTGTATTTATTATGTAAGTGTAATTCTAAATAGACAACAATTTGATGTTGATACTTGAAGGTATAAACATTTTAATTTCTTCAGATGTTTTTTTAAACAGCCTTCGTTAAAAGAAGAAAAAAAAAAAGAGTATATTGTTCTATTAAACTTTTATTATTTAAATAATTTAACTTTGTTTTTAAAAAAAAAAAAAAAAAAAAGTTGAAAGATATTTTTCACTCAGCAGTGAGCCTTGGAAAATTGTCAGTGAAAGAACTAAAATTGCTCAAAAGATAAGCGTTTCATTATTTCTAGTCGCTACTTCGAAAAATCACTCGCAAATGCGACTGTTTCACTCGCAATATAGAGTGTTCACTGTAGTGAAAAAGAACAGACAGACAGAGACAAAGACAACACAATTATTAGCATAGATGCTAGCCCATTTTCTTGGCAAGCAAAGATTTCATTAATCCTGAATCCGGATTTAACTAATCCCCCCTCCAAAATACAAATTTGGATTATTCAAACTACTGTTCTCATCTTGCATATTATTCTCACAATGTTTTGGCCAATGTAACCTACAGCCTTCTTCAGGTGTCTCTCATCTAACTCTGAAATTTTTATTTAATCAGCAGTGTAACTTGTTCTGGACCAGTGGCACAATGGATAAAAGTGCTAAGTAATAATCGATATTAATACTCTTGATAAGGTGCAGAAATGTATCTGTAATTCAATTGGCTCCTCACCGTTTCTTCTTCACTGCAACCTCTCTCACAGACGTTTGCTGATCTATTCCCTGCTTCCTTTGTTCCAGCTCATTTGATTCATCAGTCTAGTGGTCTTCATTAATTGGCTGTTTTAATACCTCATTGTAATACAGCGTCTTATTCCAATAGTAAGGTTGTGGAACTCTCTTCCTGCTGACTGTTTTCCTCCTACATACAGCCTTGGCCTATTCAACACTAAGGTCAATAGGAACCTCTGATCTTTGCAATAATCATCTTCGTTCTGGTTAGCTCTTTACATCAAGTGGCTTCATGTGTTGTCCTGAGCGACTCTCATTTACAAAAAAAAAATAAATAAATAAATAAGCAAGTTTTCTGGAGGTTTAAGGTTCAATCCTCAATATGGACGATACAAAGAATACAATTATGAATTACTTAAGACTTCTATCCGATCATGGTTGAGGAAATTAGAGCAAGCTATCCTCCATGGATTAAATAAAGGATTCAGTTCAAAATTCACTACAGATTTTGAAGAATGTCGGAAGTTACATCAGCTGAAATTTTGTGAAAATAACACTTAAAGATGAGAATAGTAGTCAGAGTAATATGAATTATCAATCCTCATCTCAAAAAATCTGAAGAAAATATACAATAATGCACTAATTACAAATCAATTTATTCGTCAGTTCAATAAGGGAAAACCATCAATAAGAGAGGAGGTATAAACGCTTTTTTTACAAAGACATTTCAACGCCTAATTTTTTCTTTATGCTCCACCCTATGAGTTAGTTTTTTTTTATATTGATAAGTCTCCCCTTAAAGAATCCTTCAATATTTCTTTAATCTCTCAATGTGTGTACTGTAAATCAAAAGGATGTAGTGTTTACCCGCTACACGCAATGGTAAGCTTCAATCTAATATAAATACCAGTATCTATATATAGATAATTTAATCCCAACCGAAGAAAAAAGCTCAATATGCAATAGAGCTAATTATAAGAGAAAGAAAATTAAAACTAAGTTGAAATTTACAATCAAAATTTATTGTTCGACTGAATATTTAGGGTTAGTAATGCTTTTAGGGCACACCCTAATAAAATAACTAATTCGATACTTCTGAAATGACAAACGCAACAACTTCATAAAATGTAACACAGAAAAGGTTTATTGAGGAGAATGTGGTATTTTCCTTGTAGGAAGCTGGACTCCGGCACCTGGTATTATCGCGGTAGTTATTCCGGTGGAATCGTCGATACCGTAGAGATAACACCAAGGTGGAGAGAGAGAGAAGAAAAGGAGGTCCGTTCCGTTTGGAATCCCTCTGCGTAAGACAGAGTTGTTCTTCTTCGAACCGGATGCTAGCCGATTTCCTTTGGGGATAGGAAGTATCAAAGCGCTGTACCCTTGACTGGTCAAGATGTGGCCGAATAGCACAGGGGGGGGAGGGGCATTGATTCGAGGAAGAAAACAGTCCCATTTGTTTCTGCTACAAATACTCCAAAAAACAATTGTTACAAGGTCCTTATTTTGCGGAGTTTCAAAGAATGTTAATCTTGCTATTCTTCTCATCAAAGGACAGAAAGAAATGAGAAAATTATATTTTAGCAATGCTTTGAAACTCCGCGGAATAAGGACTTTGTAAATTGTTTATTAGAGTATTCAGTTGAACAATAAATTTTGTTGTAAAGTTCAACTTACAGTTTTAATTTTCTTTCCCTATATATATATATATATATATATATATATATATATATATATATATGTTATTTGTTTTTGCGATATGTTTTTGAATGAATTCAATTATTTACAAAAGTGCATTTTTACCTAAATGCGAGTTGGGAATAATTTTCTCTTTAACCAATTTGGTACCCCCCACATGGAGAGCGGTATGTATATTGTTTTTAAAATATAATTATCCACTAACACGTGTTTCGTTGTCTACGACTATCAAGATAATTATATTTTAAAAACAATATTATATACCGCTCCCCATACGGGGGTACCAAATTGGTTAAAGGGAAAATTATTCCCAACTCGCATTTAGGTAAAAATGCACTTTCGTAAATAATTGAATTCATTCAAAAACGTATCACAAAAACAAAAACAAATAACATCTAAATAAATCGTGATATATCAAAACAGTCGGCGAGATGGACCAGCAGATAAAGAGGTCAGTCTCATTACCTTTGGGTCCCAATTTCAAATCTCGCTAGATTTAACCACACTGATGAGTCGTAGTCAACAAAACATGTGTCAGTGGATAATTATATTTTAAAAACAATATATATATATATATATATATATATATATATATATACAGGATGTCCACAAAGTCTGGCCACATTATGTAGTCAGACTTTGTGGGCACTGTGTAGATTATGCAGCCAGACTTTGTGGACACCCTATATATATATATATATATATATATATATATATATATATATATTAGCATGGGTTCCCAGCGTTGCCCGGGTGTTTGAGGTGTGTGTTGAGCAAAAAACAAGTGGTAGTAGGCAGGCAGGTTCAAACCTGTACCGTGAATAAGGAAAAGAATGTGGAAAAAAAAAATGTGACGTCTTTGCCTATGCATCCATTGCCAAACCGGAAGTGGCGAAGGTTTATATTAAGGCTAGTCAATCAAAAAGAGGGAATGACTTTCGAAAATATCAGCGAAAAAAGCGACCCCCTCCTTGTAGAAAAGTGCCCTGTTGAGGGTGAAAGAATTAATGTTTTTAGCCAATTTTTTAATATTTGTCATCCGAAGGGTCGAGCTTCAAAACGATACCGATCTCGTGAAAATCCGTCACCTCTGTCAAAAGTTTTAGGCAGACATACAAACATACATACATTTAAACAGACAAGTGAGACAGGATTTTTTCTTTCTCCAAATTCTTTCTGAGCTTTGCATCGATATGTGATCCGTTTTTCCCGAACTTGTATTTTATTTTTTATGTGCTTTTTAAATTGTCTGCTTTATTTTACCTGCACGACTTCAGCTTCGATATCCATTGAATCTTTTTTAATAATTTCTATTTTATGGCAGTCTTTTGTTAACTTTTTTAGGGTTAGGTTTGATTCATTTTCTAATTTTGTTCAGACACGCGTCCTAATTTTACTCCTTGCGCTAATACTAAACATTTAAAATTGTCTGCACTGAGGTCTGCAAGTTTTAATTTGTCGTAATTTTTATTTACCATGACTGCATACGTTGCAAAATCATCTTCGTCATTCTTCTGCAAATTCAAACAAGACCAACGCTTATTGAATAAAGAGACTTTCTGGCTAAATAGTTCCACCGTCTCAGTGAAAGATAAATCTGAAATTTTACGTGGTAAACTAAAATCCACAAACTTGTTACGCTTAGCCGTCTCTAGCTTCCGTAATAGTAAAAAAACTTTTTTTAGTTCGACCACTGTTTGCAGTCGATACGAAAAGAAATACTGAGAAAAATAATAGAAAAAAAAAAAGCTGAACACTTACCTCAATCTTTTGAAATAGTTCTGCATCAAGTAACGTCATTTGTTCTGCTATATCCTGGGATTTGAAGTGAAGCAAATCTGGAGGCCTGAAAAACGTTTGGACAATTAGTTGCCTTTTATTATTTGGCATGCATCAAAAAAAAATCAAAACTGATTTTTAAACTAATGCTAAAAAGTATTGTTTTTGTTATGTAAGGCTTGAATTAGAGTCTAAAACACAAACTACAAAACTTTCTCCTTAGACAAGCACGTTGTTGCAATAATTTTTACTCATAAGTTGGGAGATCTATATATATAAAAGCGAAAATGTATGTATGTATGTACGCTTTTCCTCAATGTCCACAAAAGGCTTCTTTCAGAGAAGCGCTCGTTCGGTTCACAACTTCTTAAAACTTTTTATATCATCTATAAATTGTAATATCTCACACTTAACGACGGAGCTCGCCTGTCTATTTAATTTTATTGACTTTCAAACGTTAATTATTCCACATTTTCCGCATCGGCACACGTTACATTCGGTTTTCGGTATAAAAAAAAAGCGAAACTTGACTCTAATCACTGGCCGAAAGCCAGTGGTCTCTAGAGAGCTAAGTAACGTTTGGTCAATGTCGACTTCGTCATATCAGACGGTAGCTTTCATTTCGAGACGAGATGCTCCCCCTAATAAACAGGGAGCGGGTTTTTAAAAGCAAACAAACCGATTTATTGACCTCATTAAAAACTGTCCCGCACAAAATGCTAACTGCTGAATAGCTATCGCCGTCACGTCAATCAAAAACGCGCACCTGTTTTTTTTTTTTCACACTTTACTATTTTCCAACTGCGCGTCGTCAAGGCTTTGTTTTTTTTTTCACACACACCTACAAACACCCGGGCAACGCCGGGTACCCCTCGCTAGTTTTATTTATAAAATCAAATTAATCCACACATTCTGCTATCAACTAATGAGAAACCAGAATTGCTCCATAAAAATTAAACCTTTTAGCATCCCAGCACGTTTTTTTTTTTTTTTTGCGTCATCACGAGAAGGATCCTTTGCTCTTTGGTTGCAAAATTATGAAGTCCAGAACCTGTAAAGAACAGCTGTCCACTGAGAATTCTGCATCTCCAGGACTTGTATGTACTTGTATAAAATAACTACCCATCGAAAACGCTTCTGAAATTTAATATGGCTTACAACTCAAGAGTTTATGAACCTGGCAGGAGACTATACTTCGGTTTTAGGAGCATTAAGCCCATTTTATTTTTAGTTGTTAATATCACTATTTATTACTAATTATTACTATATAGTGTCTGTCTGTCTGTCTGTCTGTGTGTGTACATTTCCCTATGCAATAACTCTGTCAATTTTTAGTCTAGACTCGAAATTTGATATACAGGGTACTGAGATTTGGGAAAATCGATGTGATCGGTTTTCGGACAGAAGTTTAGCAATCAAGGAGTCAAAATTCAACGATTTGACCTTTGAGAACTCTACCAAACTCTTCCGACAATTTTCGGTCTAAACACTTGAAATTTTAGATATAGGTTCATTGGACATGGATCTAACTTAATAACTTGATTTGAGCCCAAAACAAATTTTAAGGGGTCATAATAGGGGTCAAAGTTTAAACAATTGACCACTTTTTTTTTTTTGCTCAACATATACCTCCAAACACCCGGGCAACGCCGGGCTGAAATGCTAGTATACATATATATATTAGTGTTGGGACGATTAATCGGAATCGGGAATCGGAAAAATTGGAAGATTTGGAGGTATCGGAAAAATTGATGCTTATTTTCTGATGCCAAAACGATTCTTTCAATTATCTTTTTTATTTGATTTTGTTTAAATTAAAATCTTCCAATGCGGGTAATAATGATAAAATAATAAATATTTACTGATTTTATAATATCAGTAAAGCTAAAATTTATAGATCACTCTCCACAAGTGTATTTTTACATTTAGTTAAACATCTGCTTATCGAACACGTCTTTTATGAAGATCGGGGAAAATAACAGGCTTATAGTTAAATAATTAGAGCTTTATAAAGAATTGTAATCGGTAATTGTGAAAAATATTGGAATTATCCTATCACTAACATATATATATATATATATATATATATATATATATATATATATATATATATATATTAATGTTTTTACTTATTACTTGTATATATATTATTTATTGTTTATAATTAACAGTTCCCATATTGTATTAAATTCTATACTAGGTCTACTTAGTAATCGATTAATCACCAGCATATGCGCTGCTTCTTTGAGTTGCCTTACTCTCCACCATTCTTCTGTCTATAACTTTCACTTTTTCCTTTTTGTTCCAAATATGGTCAGCTATACCTGATTTTTTCAATCTTTCACAGGCCAAATCAAAAAGAGCTTGGGTTCAAATTCTTTCAAAAGAAGGACATTCTGAACATGTTATCGCTAAAAAATTAAAAAATCAAAAATTTATGTGCATTATTGCCTTTAACAACTTTGTCTGCACTTTTCTCAATAACTACACCTTGGAATTTTTTAAATTTTGCACAAACATTAAACATGATATGAGTAAAAAAGTAACAGAACGGATTTTCTGGGAAAACTCTAGTTGCCCCTCAGGTTAAAATGACTAAAATTGACACTTTTGTGCTTATTAAAACAAATTGATGCCTTGGATTTTTATAAAACTTTCTGATTTCTATATAATTTTGTGTCTATACTTCGTGATAACTCTTAGGTGTGCCCCAGGGACTATTTTAGGGCTAATAAAAACATTCCATTTTTGGGATTATTTGTCCAAAATTTTCTGTGTATGTCTATTTAGCAGTTTTGTATTGTGCTGAACTCAAATTTAAATATGTTAAGGCCTTGTGGAGTTTTAATTGAGTGTGTGAGGGTGGGGGATGATGGACTCAGTCATTTCTTTTTTTTTTTTTTTTGCATGGTGCAAAACTCAAATTTACATATGTTAAGGCCTAAAACTACACTATTTGTTCATTTTCACCAGGATTTGACGTCCCCTAGGGACTTTTGGAGCTAAATTTTTCTATGCCTCATTCACTGTGCACTCATGGGGGACAATGCATGCTTCACTTGTTTTTGTAGATATCAAATTGTAATGCATGAGCAGTGATAATTTATCCAATCAGATTTGTTTTTGCATAGCCACCATTTTTTTATTTTTTGGGGGAAAAAAAATAATATTTAGAAAAAATAAAAGGGGACAAACTTCTGTATTCAATGATTAGAGACTTACCTCTCTTTTATAAGAGAAAAATAATATGAACAATAAAAAAAGGTAAAAATAACTCTGTATCTGTCTGTGGGGAAGTAATCCTTTATTCATCTATGACAGATTTATTACTCTTGAATGCAAAAAAAAAAGTCAATTGTGCATTTTAGGTTTGGGCATAAATTCCAAGGGGTTGATTCAAAGAGTCGTTGAGTTTCATGTCACTTATTGGTAAAAGTTAAACAAACTAAATTAGTAATAACACAAAACAAAGCATTATCTGAACCTTTATGATTTAAATTATAAAAATAATTGGAATAATTTGGAAATAAATTACAACTGGTATTTTTTTGTATTTATATTTGTACGACTTGAAGAAATGAACCTTTTTGAACATGTATGACTTTTTTAAAAACAATTTTTTTAATGAACAGTCCAAGAAAAAAATCTAGAATGAATAAAAGTTGTCATTATATAAAAATGTACGCCTTTGAAAAAATAAATATACAATTTTACAATCTTAAATATTAGTAATAAATCAAGAGTAACCATTAATGGTTATAAACTTTAAGAACATAAATTGTCTCCCCTTGAAATTCTTTTAAAATGAGAACCAAAAAAATAATTGTTCTCTATTTGTCTTAAAGAGAGAAATATATAGGTCGAGAGAGACTGAGGGCTATAAAAAAAGATGGATTAAGATATATCGATAAAAAATTTAAAGATTAAGATTGAAAAAGAGAGAGAGAGAGAGAGAGAGAGAGAGAGAGAAAGATATAATTATATATATATATATATATATTAAAATGAAACTGTAAAATTTACACTTGCAAAGTTACAAAATAATATCAAAAGTTACAAGAAAATTTTTCTTCAAAACTTTGTATTTATTTGAGGAATCCAACTTTAGACCAAATAAATTAGGATTTTTATCACAGTATACATGTCACCAGCAACCCGTGTTGCTTAAACAAGCGGAGCATGCGGGGTCCCTCTCCACAAATAGAAAATTTACAAAGGAGCAACTAAAGTTATCCCGGAAAATCCATTCTGGCAAAAATTTACTTTCACCATAACTAATGTTTGCGCAAAATTTTTAAAAAATTCAATGCATGGTTATTGAGAAAAGCGCAAACAAACTAACAAAGAAACAGGAGTGAATTACCAGGTCAAAGCCCTCCTTTGTCCAGGGACAAATAAAATTTGTATTCTAACAAAAAAGAAAATAATGCAACATACTTAATACACAAGTATAAAAAATATTTACTTCTTGAATTGTCTCCCCTTGAAATTAAAAAAAAAAAATGAAACAAAAGAAAATTTTTCTCTTACCCTAAAATGCACAAGCAGTAAAAAAAACTTTTATTGCATACTTACTGGAGCGTCAAGCTATGCGACGGTAACAGGCTTGATTTAGCTGAAATCTCCATATTCTTCCTCGCTTCAATTTTCTCTACGATCTTCCGACGGAGAAGTTTTGCAAGAGTCAACTCTCCCTGACACAGCAATTCGAATACGAGATCCATCATCTTTTGGCTGATTTCATCATCAATTTCGGATGACGTACTGCTGTATGAGGCACTGCGTATATCAAGATGAGCAACAAATATGGAGGGGAGGGAGAAAGAGGAGAGAAATAAAATTTAGCATTTTTTTTTTTTTTTGAAAAATAAACAAAATAAATAAAACAATTATTAAACAAGGAAAATGTACAAGGCATTAGGATGAGGAAGAGATAGTGAGTTAAAGAGAGTTATAGATAGAGAGAGATATAGATAAAGACAGAAAAAGATTGAGAGAGAAAGAGAGAAACATATAAGGAGAGAGAGAGAGAGAGATATGGCGGACTACAGAAAGAGATGAATTAAGATATAAAGGGTGGAACTATAAAGTTGTTGCCCTAAAGAAAAACACTTTATTTTAAAACTTTTATTGAAAAAAAAAAAATCAATTCAGGTAACTTAATTATGTAGTAGAGCTGACATTTATTCAATGCAATTGCCTTCAGCCTCAATCATAGCCTTAATACAGGTCTGGAACAGGGAACATGCCTTTTCCACACGCGCTAGTGGGAGCTTGGCGAATACTTTGCGTATGGCGGCAATCAGGTGAGAGGTCATGTTGGTGATGTTCTTGACGTATGACCAGGTCAGGGAAGAAGTGGGGCGGGGGCAGTGAGAAAAGGGTAAAAAATCATAGCATTTCTTAGACAAGCTTAGGTCTCTTTGGACTTGTGGGGTGGTGCTGACTCTTGCTGCTACACACAAGCTCTGCTAGGGGCCACCTGATTGCACTAGGGGATCACCACCCCCTTCAGCACATCCAGATACACTTTGATGTTGACTTTCAAGCCGACTTTGAAGATGTGAGGTATTATGATGTGGCCCTCACTTAAAACCACATCAACGATCATAACCGTGGCCAGAAACTTTATTTTCATCATCCTGGGCATGTCCGTTACTCGTGGCAATTGAACGATGCATTATTAAGCTGCTGGCAATGGTCCTGTTGTCATAATTTGGATTAGTAGAGAGCATGAATTGAACATGATTGCGCTTGTTAAACATTGTGCCACTTTCAGACATAATAACAAGGCTCCTATCACTTGCGATTTGTGCAGAACTGACCAACTAGTGAATGGTCTGCAACAAAAAAAAAGAAAACTGGTTTTCATCAAACGGAAATGCAATCATGTCATCTTTTCTAGGGCGACAATTTTATCGTTCCACCCTGCATAGATTAAAAATAGAAAAAAGATTGAGAGATAAATCGATAAATATAGATAGATGAAGAGAGATTGAAACAAATATATTACAATAGAAAAATAGAGACTGAAAAATAGAGTGAGATAGGAGGGGGAGATGGAAACAGACAGACAAGAGGGAAGAATAGAGAGAGAAAGGGAGAAGAGGGAGAAGGAGAAAGAGAAAAAAAGATAGAAGAGAAAGAAGGATAGAGAGATATAGATATAGAGAACTTAGAAAAAAGATAGATTGAAAGACGAAGCTAGAGAGAGAGAATGAAAGGCAGAAAGATATAAAGAAAAATATATCTATGTGTGTGTATGTATATATATATATATATATATATATATATATATATATATAATCAAGGTAAGACACCGATTAGAAATCAGATGAAAAATCCTGATAGATATTACTTGCCTTCTCCCCTTTTCCTATAATTATCTCGATATAATTATCATTCACCACTCAAAAACTATTTTCAATATTTGTGTTGAAAAGCAAAATAAGTGTCTATTCACAGCTGAACATTTTGCTAACCGCATTTCATTTCCTCTGATGATATAAGCCATAATTGAAAATCCATGGATTAAGGAAATCAACATAACCCCTTCTATATATTCCTTTTGTCAAACAATTCTTAATTTGAATATATGTGTCTATATGTTTGTTTTTTCAGAATTTAAATATAACCACTAAACTTATATATATATATATATATACTGTTGAAAAGGCTCGGCCGAAAGACGTCTTCCGTTTATTTAATTCTTTTTAGCCCCCCCCCCTTTTTTTTCATACGTTTTTTCCCCCCTTCATTCAGTTCAAATAATTTTGAACTACATGTTTTGGAGATTGATTTTAGACTTTGTAGTGTTTCTTGATTAAACGTCAAAAAAAAAAAAAAAGTCCTCAATTTTAATAATGGCATTTGCCCCAGTGCTATTTAAATCCGTTATAAAATTTTGTACCCATATATATATATATATATATATATATATATATATATATATATATATCCATAGATAGATAGAGAGATGAAAATGTAAAAAGGAGTACATGTGTACTTAAATAAACAAGTAAATTATAACAACATAAAAATGAAAAAAAAAAATATATATTTTAAACGACATATAAAGAATGAATCGCAAATATACAGAGAGCGAGCGAGAAAAAAAAAATGAACATAAATCAATGAGTTGTTATAAAAATTTGACTATGGAGTTAACCAGACAGAAAAATCTGAAAATGTGAGGCCCGGGGGAAGGATTTGTTGGTTGTTTTTGTTTTACGGCATATCAACCCTTTTCGGGTTATTTAATGCCGAATCCAAAGATTTTGAAGAAAAAAATTTTTAATAGAATATATTTGTTGTTTTCACGTCGGTTTCTATTTAACCGATAGTTGGAACCGTAACAGGTACTACCACTCCAGGTCAGAGTGGACCTGGGAGCAATGGTAATTAAAGGGTGACTCCACACTCCCCAAAGCCCGCAAGCTGGGGCATCACCACTGGATATAGTTTAAGGTCATATCCAGAACCCCCCCCCCCCCCCCGGGGAAAGGAGGGAAAGGAGAGGAGGTTATTTATTATGAAACTTTTAAAATTTTTACTTCAGTTACTTTTAAGAGATCAAGAGACCCCTTTCTGGAACTAACAATTCTTTTTTTTTTTTTCAGAAGGGAGTCATTCATTACTTATCAAGGTCTTAATTATATAAATAAAAAGTCGCATTTTCTTACCTAAGCTCGTCCAGGACACGTATTAAAAGTGAAAAAGAGTTCCGCGCCAATCTTTTCTTGCTCGTGTCAGATACGTGCTGAAACTTGTGGAATCGGTAGAGTAGCTTTTCTATTAATTCCTTGGGCGTGATGAACGTTCGATATGTTGTCAGGAAAGCCTCTTGGTACATGAAATCTGTCAGAGAATGTGTGGGGTGGGGAAGAGAAAAATGGAGAAAATTTCAAAAACAGTCATTTTTTGAAGGGTGGGGGAAAGAAAATCAAATCAAAGAGAAACAAAGATGGCGTCAATTTTGTTTGTATTGCCTTCAAATTTAAGCGTGACAGACAGATGAAGAGAACCTCTAAAAAGAAAAGTCATTTAGAGAGAGAAAAAGAGAGGGGAAGATTTAAAGAGAAAAAGGAGAAAAAGAAAGCCGAAAAGATAGAAAAGAAAAGAGAGAGAAAAAAAAAAGATTAAATCCAGAAGGAGACATTCCTAAGGAGAAAGAAAAAAAAAAGCTTTTCATCATGCTATAAAAAACTTTGATAAAAAAATAGAAGTTATAAAAGATTTGTTAGTGGCATTTTTTACCGATATTAACATCTTTGAAACATTGTTATTTTTATTTTTTTTGGTACTTCTACAGTTTATTGCCGAAAATAGAGACACCATTTTTTTTTGGAGCACCTGTTAAAATCAGAGCGAGAAATCAGTATTTTAAACTATGACCAAAGTAGGAAATAAACACAAAAAAATTACAAAATTGTTTTATTAAAATTATATTTTCTTACACAGACTTTCCAACAAATGTCTTTACAATTATATTTTTATGCAATAAATATTTTGGTTTTCAAATGGTGCTCGCCCAGTTTAAAACAATTATGAATGTCATTTTCATTTTCTGTTTTTAATAATAAAAAAAAATATAAATACATTTTCTGAAAAATTTTCCTGTTTTCATTAATTAAATCGAAACATTTCCAATTAAACAATTTTTTAATTTTTTTTTTTTATTACATTTTCACCCCAAACAAGGCACATTGTCACTTTGGTGTAGCGGGCTACTATCAGAGGCAACAACTACTAGGGTACTATGTAGGGATTTGGGCAGCAAGATGTTGGTTCACGTTACACTTAAACTTCTGCACGTCAGTACTGTTGGGGAAGCAGGGACCTGGAATGGAATTCCAAAGTCTAGCGGTTCTGGGGAAGAAACTACTGGAGTAGAAAGATCTTTTACATCTTTACTGTGTGGGGGTGGGATTTTGCTGCCTGTCGGGTTTGTCGAGGATGTCTAAGGATCTATGTTCTCTTTCACTTTATTTATTTATTTTTTCTCATAGTTCTTTCCAGAAGTAATTAATATCTAGTTTTATTTTTTTTTGTTGTTATTTATTTCCTACTTAGGCCATAGTTTAAAATACTGATTTTTCCTTCTGATTCTAATCGATAAACTGTAGAAGTACCTTTGGCAATAAACTGTACAAGTACCTTTTTTTCTGCTACCTTAACGGTTTTTTAAGAGTTATAAGATCTTATTGTTATGGAACATTTTTTTTATTTTTAAATATTATTTTATGTGCATAAAAGTATACCTTCTGAGTTTTAGTCTTATACTTTTATGCACATGAAATAATATTTAATATATATATATATATATATATATATATATATATAGCAAAATTTTGTGGAAAATTCAAAGACTCACGTTTTCTTTTTTATAACTTTCGTTTATTTCCTGGATTGTTTCCCATTACAGCTGTTTCGTTAGTGGGTAGGCAATTTTACGATTTATGTGTCCATAAAAATATCCCGTCCCCACCAACTTCTTCAGATATTATCCATTAGATTTTTATAACAAAAGGTATATTTTAAACATGCTGAACATTCTATTCGGGTAAAAAGACTTCCAAAGCCATGAATATATATATATATATATATATATATATATATATATATATATATTACACTTACACACACACACACACATATATACATATATTTGCTAAAGTTTATTAGAATATACTTTTGTGGTTTATGTTCCATAAATTGTATTTCAAATTTTAACAAATAAGCTCAACATAACATTTTATCATCTGCCTAAATGAAAAATATATTAATAAAATTTTTTTTTTTTTTTTTTTTTAAATTAGGAGTAGGAATTGATTCCATCTTTTAGCATTCTTTGGAATATCTTTCAACCTATACATTTCAGCATTATTATTAACTTTCATACAAATGACTTGTTTCATAATTTGTAGTTTTCAATTCATGTGCCAAACAGCAAAATTTATAGCTTGTCTATGAATATTATTTTGCTTAATTTACTTTGCTCTGAGGTTAAGAGCCATTCTTTGAAACTCAAAATTTGTTGTAAATTCCAATTTAAAGATTTAAATTCAATTTCTCATATTTTCACACCCAAACACATACATATACGAGGGGCGTGCAATAAGTAATGCCCCTGACCCACTTCCAATAGCAGTAGAGCAACGAAACTTGGCACAGTTATTAGTAAAGTACATAGGAACCACCCAGAGTTATGCATTTCTCCCATCGTTTGATGCAGCTCTGGAGACCGTTTTTGTAGAACACCCCAGGTTGGTCCTCCAACCATGACATGACTTCAGAAATCAAGGCTGCGTCATCTGGGAAACACTTTCCTTTCAAAAACAACTTCATGGCTGGGAAGAGGTGAAAGTCAGAGGGTGCAAGGTCAAGAGAGTAGGGAGGATGGGGAAGGATTTCATAACCACACGCCCGTGCTTCTGATCTGGCGATATGCGAGTTGTGGACCAGACCGTTGTCCTGCAGGAGTAGGGTACCTTTGCTGATCTTGCCCCGCCTCTTGATTTTGATAGCTTCCCTTAATTTCCTCAAAAGTGAAGCATAATAGGCTCCTGTAATCGTGGTACCCTTTGCCAGGAAATCTGTCATCACTACTCCGTCCTGGTCCTAGAAGACTGTGAGCATGACTTTGTCAGCGGAGGGCTGCACCCTTGCCTTCTTTGGAGGTAGTGAGTCTAAGTGCTTTCACTGCATTGACTGGGCTTTGGTCTCTGGATCATAGTGATGGACCCAGGTTTCATCCTGTGTAATCAGTCTTTTGACTCATCTTCTTGGCACATCTCCAAATTCATCCTTGAGCACTTGATGCGTTCTCGCTTCTTGAATGGTGTGAGCAACCTGGGAATCCATCTGGCAGACACCTTATGCATATGCAAATGGTCATGAATGATAGTTTCTACAGACCCTGTACTAATCTTGACATCTTGGGCTATTTGGCGAATAGTAATGCGCCGATCTTCCAAAATGGCAGCCTCAACTTGACGGACAGATGTCTCATCAATGGCAGAAGGGGGGTGGGGGTCGACCAGGTCTGGGAGCTGTTTCCACAGACTTCCAGCCATGTTTGAATTCACGATGCCAGTGTTTTACAAGGTCATATGGTGGGGCATTATCACCATAAGTTCCTTTCATTTCATCAAAAGTCTCCTGTGGTGTGCGTCCTTTCAAATACAAAAACCGGATCACTGCTCGACATTCAAAAGGCTCCATTTCACACCTGACTCAGTTCAAATACCTGTACAACAGAAACCACAATTAGTTCAGAGCTGTAATTTGCCACATAACCCATAGAGATATAAATCATTGCACATGCAAAATTTCAGCTAGATCAGACAACTGGAAGTGGGTCAGGGGCATTACTTATTGCACATCCCTCGTATATACGTTTGATTTATTTTTACATAAATATTTAGCTATCGCTATACAGTCATGAACATGTTTCAACTAGTTGACTGAAACATTCATAACTGTAGCAATAAATGTTTATGTAAAAAAAAAAGAAAAAAAAAAAAAAAAAATATATATATATATATATATATATTGCTTTACTTTGGAATTGAGTACTTTTGCATAATCCACATTGAACTCATTGGATGTTTTCACCTTTGAACAATATTAAGCTGGAATATATATATATATATATATATATATATATATATATATATCCTAGGTATTATAATTCAGAGGTACAACATCCAAAAACTTTGATGAGGTTTATTCAAGAGTGCTCACTGCCAAAGTAGAGAAATATATACTTATTTATTTTTACATAAACATTTATTCCTGAATATGTTTCAGTATAAATGTCTCTAGTTAGTTATAACTCGCTGACTGAAACAGATATGAATGTGTAGTGATACCTAAATGTTTATGTAAAATAAATAAAAAGTGTGTGTGTATATATTTCATTAAATAAAATAGACGTTTTTTTTTGTCTATTAACTTTGTTTTTGATCCTTTCCAACTCCCAAATAACGGTCTTTACTTCTGGCAGGAACTGGCTGATGTAATCGCTATATTAAAAAATATATAATTGTTCAAAACCAGTTGGATTTAATACCTGATGATGAATACTGAGAGACTGGAAAGTATTCGGAATTACAACAAATATGACGATTACATTTGTCAGTTTTTGCTAGAAGTGAACACTTCGAAAGTTGGAAAGAATCAAAATAGAATTAATGAACAAAAAATATCTATTTAATGAAATATGCTTAAGAAAAAAATGCTGCCTAAATATGTGTGTTTGTGTGTGTGCATATAGAAGTATATAGGAAGAGAGAGAAAAAGCGTGAGATAAATCTAGAGAAATTGGATGAGAGTGAGCTAGAAATAAGAATTTTAAAACTTAAATCTGAATAATCTTGCAAATTATGTTTTACATCATCAAATAACAATGTTTTTTTTTTTAATTTCAAACATTAAAAGATTATGCGACTTAATAAAAATCAATAAAAAAAATTCAAATTGTGATAAATCAAAAACTGTCAACACAAACAAATACAAACAACAAACAAAATCAATAAAAATTAATGTTAATTAAAAAAAAAAAAAGTTGAATGTTAATTTCTTTTTCCTTTTTTTTTTTTTTTTAATGAATGATATAATAAAAATTATTACACAAAACAAAACAAAAAATTTCGGGTGAGATGTGAACAGTTGCAAGAAAACATTTAACATCTACCTAACATGACAAGTGATCTTGTCAGATTTTTAAAGTCAGACTCTTTTATCAAACATTATTTCGAAATAGCCAATTTGCATTTGTTATCGTTCCACCATGTTATTACCATGTTTATCAAAATAGTATTTTTATTCTCTGTTTAATTCTCTTTCAGATGATAAGGCAGTTTTCATAACCTCTGACCCTGTGTGTCATGTCTGTGTCTGTCAGATTCCCTCTCTCTTGGACCTACAGACACCTTCCTAACTTAATATTTGTTTACATAAATCAAGGTCATATTTATCCATTTATTTATTTGCAGATTATTATCCTCATCTTCTAGTTGTTTCGTGGTGAGATGACAACAACTATGGAAGGCAGTAATTACTGAGGATGCAGTTATGAGATTCGAAGTTCCTATCCCGTTGCAGTTTTTTCATGCATGTCTTGAAGCCGAGATGATAGCATCTGAGTTTCCAATTTGCATTATCCCATCCTCATCATCATCTTATCACATGATCATTAAGAAGAATAACTTATATTTTTAGTGGAGAATATAATAGGAATTATCTACCTGACAAATAAAAATTTATTTCTTTTTTCTGTAGAAGTAAAAAAATTTTAACTGTAAGGTAGACAATTATTTTTAATTTTGTCAATTAGAAATACAAGTTATTTCTCTTGCTGAATTTGATTTTCTGGTCATTAGTTGAAAGTGTTTCATAGACTGAACAAGTAACCTGTTAAAATAAATTTCTATCAAATTATATCATTATATTTACAATAACAGGGTACACAATAACAAATGAAAATTGGCTAGTCAGAAACAATTTTACATTTATCATCTTGAATACTATTTCGGTCTGACTTTAACAAATCTGACAAGATAACACATAAAAGAAAAGTTCAAGTTAAAAACAACAATAAAAACAAAATCAAGGAATTCCTGAATGAAATCATTTCGTAAAGTTTTTTTTTTTATTATTTAATTAGATATTATTTATCTCCCAGGATATATTTAAATACTGCAGATAAAAATAAGCTCAAGGTTAACAGGTTATATCAAACAGAGCTTACATGTATTAATTTGGTAGATTATAAAATTTTAAACATATTTATTAGAATTTCAAATATTATAATCAAGCTGGGTAAACATTGTTAAGTTTTAATTTATGTTTAAAATTTTATATTCAACCAAATTGAATATATTAAATATATATATATATATATATATATATATATATACATACATACATATATATATATATATATATATATTTAAAAACTATGCATTAAAGATTCTGTAGATAGACCATGGTTTCATTGACAAGGAAGACATTTAATTAGAAAAAAGTCCCTAACGTTCACTCTAAATCCTCAGCATCTTACAAAACTATGGCAGTCCCTCCCCCACCCAAACAAACAAAATCTGTAATGTATAGTTCTTAAATAAATAATTTGTATTTTAGTTCTCACAGTTCTTATGATCGAGTACTTTATTGATATTTTTTGAAGATACCTTAACACACACTATGTAAAAGAAACTTATGGCAAGTAAGCTGGACAGAAACTTGTGTTTCATTCCTATAAATTAATTACCATGTAAAAAGAGTTTATATAACCCACTTTTGTTTTGTTTATGGAAACCACACCAGACAAGGCATAAAGCCACTGGATGTAATTAGCTAAAAAAAAAATTTTTTTTTTAATACTATTTCAAGATAAAAAAAAAAAAAAAATTAGCCAACGATAAGTATTATTCAGATAGATTCCAATCTAGAAAACAGCAATTATTTATCCTTTGTCAGAAACATCGCTCATGGGAAGTAAGAGACACAAATAGATGTTCAATTAGGGTTTAAAAATCCCAGAAATAAGCAACTGTAAAAGTAACGAGTTTTGGTCTACAGGGGTTCATTCAGTTGACCTCCGCACACTGTAAACAAACAAATAAGAAACTGGGGTTGTTTTGATTTTCGTCACATGTTCAACTTCTGATATAGAAAAAGATTTAAAGAAAAAAAAAAAATAGGAGGACATTAAAGATTTATCTTTTTTGTACATTTTTTATTTATTTATGAAAACACTTTAATAAACCAACAAAACATTCTCCCTATTCGTCAAAAAAAATAATGTTATGGAGAGGGGGGGGGCGTACGTTTATTTTATTCTAAAATTCTCATTAAAATTACTTCATTCTCTACGATTATTCGATTTATATTTAAATTTTTATAATTCTAATAAGCATATACATTTTTTTTTAAGCTCCCTCAGACCAATGACGAGTCCTAAAAGAGCGCAGCGGAACCATATTTTACAATCACTTTACATAGATTGTGACTTTGGGATTTGATTGCAACCAGGGAGGAAGCTGGTTCATCCCTAATCCAACAACATAGGAGAATGTTAAGTTTCTCAATTGGCTTGACAAATTCCGTTTCAGAATGAAACACAAACGTTTTTGTGAAGCTTACTTACAAAAAGTATTAGTGATGGGACGATTCCATTATTTTTTTTCCTCCAAATCCGATTCTTTAAAATTTCTAAATATAAAGTTTATCATTTGGTGGGGGTGATGAGGTCAGATTACTGTAAAAATCCATATCACGTGGATATATTTTCACAAACGTAAAAATATGCTTGTGGAAGGTAACCTATAGATTTTATTTTTACTGGTAGTTTAAAATTAATAAATATTTATCATTTCATCATTAATACAGGCCGAGGAAAATAAAGCTTTACAAAAAGAAAATAAAAAGAATCGTTTTTGGCATCGGAAAATGGGCACAGATTTTTCTGATTCCCCAAAAAGTTTAGATTTATTCCATTCCCGATTAATCGTCTCAACACTAATAATTATATTTTCATACCACCACTACTACTACTAGGTTCTGTTTACGTGTTGAGCACTGTTGAAGTAAACACTGAAACAAAAGAATACATACAAAATATATCATTTATAGGAAGTACAGATCACAAATATACACAATTATTTTAAGACAACGTAAACCATAGAAAAATATCACACATTTCCAAAGGACTTCCAAAAATCTTTGCAATGTTCCAATTCCAATTTTTTTTTTTTCCACAAAGAAGCCCAAACACCAAAAACCTTTTTTACAGTTTCCAACAAATAAATAAATAAAATTTAAAAGCAAAGAAAGATTTAGCAAAAAAAAAAAAAAAAAAAAAAAAAAAAAAAAAAAAAAAAAGAAAAGAAAAGAAAAGAAAAAAAAAAAAAATGAAAAGAAAAAATAGCATGAATTATCTCCCCTGTTTGGAGAAATCGGTTTTCAGACTATCTTAATTATCTCTTATATAAGGACATGTTCAAAACTATTTCATTTTACTATGTTCGTAGATAAAGGTTTTGTCCTTATTTGAAGTGTGAGTACATTTGAAAATTTTTTTTAGATACCATGTAGATTATTTTTGTTTTTATATATATATATATATATATATATATATATATATATATACACACACACACACACAAACACACACATATTTCTACTGTGCTCAAAAAAACGTCGATATGATGATATATAAAATATATAACATGTCTTTATTCATCGCGATGATTATGGATGGTTGGTTATTAGGAGGAAGATGCACACATGAGAATTTGATGAGTTGATTCTTCATGAAGCCCAAATCTTCAACCAACAATGACATCCTTTCTGGTTGTTATTATATAACCATCTGTCTGAAATGCCTATTATATTCGGCCTTTGTGATTCGTTGAATTGACCTAACTTCAATTTCATCTGTGTAATATTTTTTGCCGAAAATGACCTTTCAAACTTCATACTTTTAATTTTTATCTTCAATATTCCAAGTTTATTGCTTTTACATGTAGATGCTTGTCAGGTATATAATTTTTATTCAAATGACCTTTTGATACATTTGATGATTATTATTTATTAAGATGTCAGGCGCATAATTTACATTCAAATGACTTTTTGGTACATTTGATAATTATTATTATTAAGATGTCAGATGCATAATTTCCATTCAAATGACTTTTTGGTACATTTGATAATTATTATTAATATGCCAGGTGCATAATTTCCATTCAAATGACTTTTTGGTACATTTGATTATCATTATTAATATGTCAGGTGCATAATTTCCATTCAAATGACTTTTTGGTACATTTGATACTTATTATTATTAAGATGGCAGGTGCATGATTGTCACTCAAATGACTTTTTGGTACATTTAATAATTATTCATGTAAATTTATTATTGTGAATAAAATCTAATCAAAACTATTAGGTCTCTTTTATAAAGATTTTAAGCTAGGGAGTGAATTCAGTATTTTGGTGATAGATTTTAGTTTAGATTAGACAAATTTTTTTTATTATCAAAAGAATGACATTTGAACCACTATTTCCCCAAAATAAATAATACATCATGCCTAAAACAAGTATTTATTGTAATTTATATCTTTTTATCAAAATAAATTAGCCTTTTGGCTAGAAAGAAAGTGAAGTATCTGTTTTTAATTAAAAAAAAAAACAAATTAACCTTGTGTCTAACACTGCCTTCGTAGGAAGACCAGGAAATAGTAACATCCATATTTGGATTCTTCGGACTACTGTTTTCACTTTGAATGTTATTTTCACAACGTCTCTGTCTATGTAACCTTTGGTCTTCTTCAGGTGTATCATCAAACTCGGTAATGTTTCTGTCGAACTCTTGAATTTCGACAGAATTTCAAATGGAATCCTTTATTTAATCCACAGGGGTAGCATGATCTTGTTCCATCAGCCATGACTGGGTAGAAGTTCTAAATAATTTACAATTGTATTTTTCAGTCACCCACACTGAGAATTGAACCTTCAGAAGAAGTTCACTTTTACAGTTGATTTGTCAGTAGTTAGAATATGTGTAAAAGCGATATTCTAGGGTTGAAGGTTCAATTCTTAGCGTGGCCGATCAAAAAATACAATTGTGAATTACTTAGGACCTCTATCGAGTCATGGCTGAGAGAACAAGAACATGGTACCTCTGAAGCAAATAAAGAGTTCCGTTTGAAATTCCATCCAAATTCCTAAATTCGACAGAAACATTCCCAAGTTCGACAAAACACACCTGAAATAGGCTGGAGGTTACATCGACCGAGACGTGAAAATGACACTCAAGATGAGAATAGTTTGGTGAATCCAAATAAGAAGGATAACCAATCCTCATCTCAAAAATTCAGAAACAAAATAGCAGCATAATTGCGATGGAATGAGTGTAATGTGATTTCCATAACACAAAAAAAAAAAATGCACAACATAAAAACAAACAAAAAAGTCTGACACAGAAATACAACGAATAGACGTGTGAGCAGAAATGAGCACTCGGACAACAACAACAATAAAAAATAGTTTGAGGAAAGAGGCAGGGCAAGGGTATTGACAAAAAAAAAAAAAAAAAAAGAAAGAAAAAGAATTTACCTTAGTGTATGTCTATAGCTCCCCCCACCCCATAAAAAAATCTTTATGTACCTACCCATGATGAAAAAAAAAAAAATTGTACACTAAAAATCACAAAAATTAATCAGTTTTATTTAAAATAAAATAAAATTTCATGGCTAAACGATCAATGATGTTTCAATACCATTTTGTAAATAGTTTGAACGACAAGGGAGATAATACATGCGTACACACACACACACATATATATAACAAACAAATTACAAAAGTCTATATTCCAAATTTCATGTTGACTATCTTACAATTTATTCCTTTAATTATGCTGACATTCACAATTTTTAACAGCAACTGTTTCGTAGCACAATCATTCATTCAATGATTATATCAATCAATGAAGCCATTCTTCCCTTAACTCATCAGCAGAAATAGCAACTACCAATCCATTTAAAGAAAATAAAATGTAATTGGGCATATTATATGCTGTGTAATTACATTTGGGCATGATTACAAAATCCGAAAATTGGAAGAGAAGCTGCAATGACCTTTTATTTTATCTTTTATTACGCCATTTTTTTTTTTTTAAATAGAGATGCAGAATAGATTCATCGATTGATTAAATGAAACAGTTACTGTCAAGAATTATAAATGTCAACGTAATTAAAGGAATACATTGTAAGATGGTCAACAATCATAAAATTTGGAATATAAACTTTAGCTATTTGTTTGTTATATGCTCTGTAATTACATCGAGCTTCATAAATTAAAAATTGGTATAAATAAAAGGTGAAATATAATTGAAAAAAAAAAATCATATTTCCAAAGAAATATATATCTGTGTATGTTTGTGTGTAAAGAGTCACCTCCTCCTAAACTAATGAACGGATCAGTATGAATTTTTTTCATAAATTAAAAATTGGTATAAATAAAAGGTGAAATATAATTGAAAAAAAAAAAATCATATTTCCAAAGAAATATATATCTGTGTATGTTTGTGCGTAAAGAGTCACCTCCTCCTAAACTAATGAACGGATCAGTATGAATTTTTTGAATATATATTTTGAAAAATATGCTGAGTAAATTGGGCAGATTATATATTTTTTGTAAACTTTTAACATTTAGAGAGTGCAATATATAAGATCTGTTTAAAAAAAATTTTTTTTTTTTTAGCGATATTAGCAGTTTCAAATGATGTTTTTGTATTTAATTTCACTACCTTAATGATAAGAGAGTTACCTGCCCTTTGGTTTGCATATAAATGTGTCGCACCTTTTATTGAAGAGACTTTTTCTGGTTTTTTTTTTTTTTTTGAATATTCAAATATTTTTATGTGCATAAAAGTTATCCATGGAAATGCAGGTTTCTGGCTACCAGCTGTCATCATGGAGTATTGCTATCATATTTGGGCTGGTGCATCTGCTACTAGTCTCTCGCATTTAGACAAGGTTCAAAGGAGAGTCACCAATCTGATAAGCCCTGAACTGGCATCTAAGCTTCAGCCTCTGTCCCATCAACGAAATGTTGCATCCCTCTGCCTGTTCTACAAGTATTTTAATGGTGAATGCTCTGACAAACTGCAATTTGTGTGCTTATCTGTTGACTTATTACGCCTATATACATATACACTTATACGTATTTAATAAAAGATTCACTCTGCTTCATAGACGCAACAGGTATTTTCAAATTTCAGTATCTGATTATCTTTACAGTTCTTTTGAGAAAGTCTTTAAATAAAAACGAAACATAAATTTCTGCATTTCCTACTTCCTTCCATTACATTGAATAATTAATTCCATAACTATATATATATATATATATATATATATATATATAGAGAGAGAGAGAGAGAGAGAGAGAGAGAGAGAGAGAGAGAGAGAAAATTAACTTTAAATAAGTGAATTTTTCAGTGAAAATAAATAATCTATCCGGACAGATAAAGCTCTACCTGAATAAGAGGAGCAAGTTATAAGAAACCTTAACCTTTTTTTCAATGATAATGTAATAAAGTTCTCATGTAACTTTAATCCTTACCTCTTTATCTTTTCTTATATATAGTCATTTAGTAAACTATATATTTTTTTATATAATATATAAATTTTTTTTCATCATTATTAATAAATTTTTTATACTTATAGCTAAATTTGTTACTATAATTACTAAATTACTATTATTATTATTACCCATGATCATTGACTATACTATTATTAGAATTATTTTGCATTTATTATTATTATTATTATTATTATTAATATTTTGTTATCTTTATCATCAGCATGAATTTTCGACAGCCTTAATAAACTATGATTCTACAACACTTAAAAAATCATAATCATCACGCCTACATTTTTTTTTTAATAATGCCATCAAATTTAACACTTTATAGAAAGATCTGTTTCATTCTGTCTAGACAATTTCCGGTCAGAGTAATACAAGCTTTCACAGAGCGGTTCGAGGATTCTCCCAACGTTATGTTTCCTCCGGTTGAATAAGGATTCATCTATTTCTACAGTGTGCCCTGGGCCTCCTATCTGCCGGGGATTCCTCAAGAAATACTCCTACACTATGCACTATTTTTTAGTGTTGCCATTTTGAAGGCCCATAAATAGATGATTTTCACTATAGTTGCAATATCTAAATTGGAACATGCAAAAAATGATCCTGTGCGCAATGACATCCACTGTCTACACTAACCACTGTTACACCACACCGTCAGGAGAAGCCATTCTTTATGCAATTTCTTTTTTTTTTTACTAAACATTTATGATTACATTTGTTGTATCTCATTCTTTGGGAAAGCAATTTCTTTTCCTGACAAAAGGAAATTGTTTGCATCAGCGTTTCCATTTGTTTTTCAATCGTGCACAGATTTATTTCCATGGCTGTCATTTTTTTTTTTTCAGTAGTTACTTTCTTCCAATTCGATTGTCGTCTGCTTAGTTACAAACTAAAGTCGGATTAGCGTTTCAACATTTGAACAATGCTCGGCAGACGCCGATGATTGCCGGTCTTGCCCGATCCAGGCTTGATGAGAAATCACGAGGATCCGGGTCAAATTATGCAAGAGTACCTAATATTTTAATTGATGCTGATTTTGTATTTATTATTATAGAGCAAATTCTTTATCATATTGTACCCAATATATAGTGGTGCTTTCAAAAATTAAAAATAGATGAGTTCGTTGCCATCAGCTAAAATTGAAACCAACACACATAGCTCTCCAGCATTATTAATTACCATCTGCATATATATATATATATATATATATATATATATATATATATATGCATATCAAAACTTTAAAAATTAACATAGTTAAATGTATAAATGTTTATTTGCACATGCATAGCATAAAAATAACACGTTTAGCCAAGTTACGCCTGCTAAGTACCAATTTTTTTCAATTTGGACCACTAAGCAGTTATTTTTACTGACTAAAGACAAAATCGAATTTATTCCACAGGCCCGAATCCCTTATATATTAAGTTTCAAGCCTGTAGACCAAAAGTTGACAGTAATTTGGTAGAGACCGTTCCATAGGCAGACAGACAAGGTCACTTTTATATTTATACTATTGTCCATCATAAAATACGCTTAAATATATTTTAATTCATGCAGATTTTGTATTTATTATTATAGAGCCAATTCTCTACTGATTATTATATTGTACCCAATATATATAGTAATTATTTCAAAAGTTATTAAAAAAAAATATGACTTGGGTGCCATCAGCTAGAATCAAAGCTAAATATTTAGCACTCCAGCCTTGGTCTCTACCAATGGAGCTAAAAATTAAGCGATTTCAAGCTATGCATGTATATTTGCACATGTGCAGAAATAACAGGTTTAGTTAACCAACACCTGCCAAGGTGAACTGATTTTTGTTTTTAATTTTGTCCCTTTAACAGCTATTTTTACCAACTAAAAAACTATTCAAAATAGTTTCACAGGTCCAAATTCGCTATATATCAAGTTTCAAGTCTGGAGACCAAAAGTTAGGAGAGGAGTTTGATAGAGACTATTTCACACAGAGACAAGGTCACTTGTGTGTATATATATATATATACACACACATGTGCGTATGCTGGAACTTTTTCGTTCTAAATGCTATGCAATGATGCACAATATAGAAACTATGCATAAATGGAACCAAATCTAATAGTAAAATGAAACCAATCATCCAATAAGAAAAAAAAAAAAAATGCATAATTAAAGCTCACTTTTCGAATAAATAAGCAAATTAGTTCATCCTCTTGAAGTTACTTGCATATCCCTGACTGAGTATATTAAGCTTGTATAAATATATTTTAAATAGAAAAACTAGACATTTAATATCAATGACAATGCAGAAAAAAATCTCAACTTTATAGGCGTGTACATATTATTTAAACTCATTCCCTTTTCCTAGCTCCCATTTGTGAATTATTCCACGGATTTTTGCCTTTTGGATTACTTTGGACCGTCTTCCAATTACGCGATTCATTTGGATTTTACTTGTAGAAATGGAAACTTAACAAACTTTTTTTGGATTTGGATTTTACCGTTATTGGATATTTTACCCTTCACCAGACTATCCATTCATGTGAAATCACCTTTTTCTTCACCATATTTTCTCTGCTTCACTTTTTGTTACCAAGTAAGATCTATGACTTACTTGTAGTTTCATCAAATACTTTTGCAAGCAAAATCCGATCCCGCATTTTGCTAAATCCTACCCTCTGATGAGAAGGAAAGTATTTTTTCAAAACTCGGTAGATTAAGGACTATCCACTTGTTTTGTGCTTCCTTTTTAAAATTAAATATGTTTTTAACTCTTTTTCAAAGTGTTTTTTAACATGTTTTATTAACTACTTGTTCTTTATATATATATATATATATATATATATATACACACACACACACACACACACGTGTAGATTGAAAAAACCCAAAAAAACTAAACCATAATACCAACTTATAAAATGAGTGAGATTGAAAAAAGTGTGGGATCAAATGTTGGGGACGGGAGGAGGCATGCAAGGGATGATTTATGAAACATCCGCATTAGGTGGACCATATTCAGATAGAACACAGCGAGGGTGATCGGAAATTATTGGACAACTTTAAGAAAAAAAAAAAAAAAATTTCTCTAAAAAGTTTAATAAAAGGATTTTTATTTTTTTAAAAAACAATGAGAAGCTTTCGTTGCAATAAAAGAAAGAAAAAGCAAAGAAAAGAAATAAAGAGAAAAGGATACAAAGAAAAAAAGAAAAAGCTAAAAAAAAGAGGATAAAATAAAAAAAAAAAATGGAAAGAACAAGCAGACGACAGTAACAATCGTTTTTAATAAAACTAGTAAATATATGCTTTCTTTAGTCAAATATTTTTGCTAGCACCGGAAGAGAGGAAGTAATACCTGATAAAATGGAATTATGACGAACTAACTTATATTAAATGAATCCCATCACAGACTGCTAGTGTATATATATATATATATATATATATATATATATATATATATATATATATATATATATATATATATATATAAAAGCGAAAATGTGTGTGTACGTATGTTCGCTTTTTGTGTATGTCCGAGAAAAACTTTTTTCCAAGAAGCGATCGGTCGGCTCACTCCTTAAAACTTTATATCACGTTTAAAATGATAATATCTACAAGTTAATGGGCGTCGCCTGTCTATTAAATTTGCCAGAGTTTGAAAAGCTAAATATTCCACATTTTTCAATCGGCGCATGTGAGTTGGGCTTTTTTGTATAATAAAAGCGAAACGAAGCTTAAGACACCGTTCCCGGTGCAATCGCCAGGAACGTCCAAAAGCAATCAGCTTTGATCAATGCACAGACTGCTAGTGTGTATATATATATATATATATATATATATATATATATATATATATATGAACAAATGATTAATAACACATGTTAAAAGACATCTTGAAAAAGAGTTAAAAACATATTTAATTTTAAAAAAGGAAACACAAGTGGATAGTCCTTAATCCGCGGAGTTTCGAAGAAATACTCTCCTTCCCCTTACCTCACCCTTTTTTTTTTTTAACCAAGTAAGATCTGTGACTTACTTGTAGTTTCATTAAATACTTTTATATGCAAAATCCGATCCTGCATTTTGCTAATTCCTGCCCTCTGATGAGAAGGAGAGTATTTCTTCGAAACTCTGCAGATTAAGGACTATCCACTTATCTTGTGTTTCCTTTTTTAAAATTAAATATGTTTTTAACTCTTTTTTAAGATGTCTTTTAACATGTTTTATTAATCATTTGTTCATATTATAAGCTCTATTTCCTTTTTGGTTTTATTGAGCTTTTACATCTGACTGAGTTTATTTTACTTGTAAATATTAACTCTTTAATATTTATAATATATTTTAAGTTTACCATTTTGATTACCTTGGTAAACTTATTGTAATTTTTATTATATATATATATATATATATATATATATATATATATATACACATTAGCAGGCCACACCACATTGCCTGGTTGTAAAATACAGTTAAATGCAGATTTCATATTTATATTAAAGAGCCAATTCTCTATTGATTATTATATTGTACCCAATGTATGCTAGTGATTTCAGAAGTGTAAAAATAAAAATAAAAATATGACATGAGTGCCATCAGCTAGAATCGAAACGAAAACATATAGATTGGAGAGCTATATGTTTTCGCTTCGTTACCATCTGCATTTAGCAGCTATTTTTACCAACTAAAGATCAAATTCCCTGTATATTAAGTGTCAAGTCTGTAGATAGAGGAGTTTGATAGAGACCATTCCTTAGACAAACAAGATTACTTATATATATATATATATATATATATATATATATATATATATATATTTTAAAAAAACAATACATATGCCACTCCCCATTTGGGGGTACCAAATTGGTCAAAGGGAAAATTATTCCCAACTCACATTTAGATAAAAATGCACTTTCGTATAAATAATTGAATTCATTCAAAAAGTATCGCTAACAAAAACAAATAAGCAACATCTACGTAAAACGCAATACATTCAGTAGTCGTGCGAAATAGCCTAGTGAAAGAGGTTTAGGCTACTTATCACGGGGTCCCGATTTTGAATCTCGCTAGATTCAGCCACTCTGATAAGTCATAGACAAAACACATAAGTGGATAATTATATATATATATATATATATATATGTGAATATGATGATTGCAACGTCTTGTTAGACGAGTGCCACTCCCTCAGACATTTAAAATCCATGAGCCTAAATGCCTGAGGGAGTATCTATACAAATATAATGTTACAGAGTCTTAGCTTTGTACGACAGCTAAGTCTCTCTCTCGGTTCAAAATGTTGAGATCTAGTAACAAGCAAGAGCAAGATAGCCAGCAACAAATTAAACTGCAGACCAGCTTAATGCGGGTAATGGTCTTCCGCTTTATGGTTTTTTAAATCAGAGATTTGCTTCTCCTAGAAAGGTTGCCTTCACCACGGCTTACAGGAGCCCTCTCCACCCCAATACACATATACACAAATATACACGGTGCTAGTTGGCCGTTAACCCAGCAAAAGAGTTCATTCATTTTATATATATATATACACACACACACACATTTATGGTTTTTGTGTAAATATTCCAAGAGTAAAGTTTTTTCCAGTTATAGCAAGATAAACAATAATATAATATAAATAGTGCAATACCAAATATACTACATTTGTTTGATGTTCAATGATATTCAGAACATGCATATTATATATATATATATATATATATATATATATATATATATATTTTAAGTTCTGTAACATATACTCTCATGAGAAAATAAAACATGCGGTTCCAAAAATTGTGAATGGAACTTTAAAAAATATATAAGGTTTTCCAAGTTTATTTGTACTCCTTGGATAATAAAAAAATTCTTTATACCTTTTTTTTACAGGTTTTTAATGTCTTGTTTGAAAATTTGAATTAATTTTCAATAATAACATTTTTCTATCAGAATAGAACCCTGAGATACGACGGCCCTAGGATATGATTTTTTTTCAGGTTACAATGTAGAATATGATGTTTTTCCGGCCCTAGTTATGGCATTTGCCTCACCTTACGCTGTCATTTATAATGTTATTTGATTATAAACATGCGTATTATATACAGTACTGTATTTTGTTACTAAATTTTAATGCTGTATGCCAGGGTTCTACTGTGTGTGTGTATATATATATATATATATATATATATATAAATGTTTAAAATATACGCAAATTTTTCGTGTGTCATAATCATGAGTATTCATCATTCATGGATTTGATGTTATCACATTTGTTAACCAATCAGATTTATTTTTATTCACACATTTATTGCAGCCAATATGCACACGTTCATCAGGAAAGAGTTTGCTTGAATTTTACTTCACCACTTCCTTTGTTCATTGACGGAAAAAATGGGGCCATCTTTTCTTTGTGTAAGAAGGTGAGATAGTTTTAATCTGGATGTGTTCAGATATGTCAATTTATATTTTTGTTTATACTAGTTTATTTATTTGTTTATTATGATTATAACATTATTGTTGCTATTATTTTATATTTATTTATTTTATCTTATTTATGTTCTACCATTTATTTTTTGTATGCAGACGTTTGCTATTTCAGTTTGATAAATTTGAAGATTCTTTAAAATTTAAGATGGCTAAGTTTTCATTCAGATACAGTCTTCACTAGTCGTCTAAGTTTCGACATGTACTAGCTTGTTGTACTATTTTCCACCAACTATATATATATATATATATATATATATATATATATATATATATATATATATATATATATATATATATATATATATATATATATATAATTTAAATGAAAAATTTGAAAACTTTGAAGTGTCGAATAAAATGATAAAATCATTTTTTTTATTTACTTTTTTTTTTTGTCTTTTAAGTCCAATATTTCGCTAATAATCAATAATAATTTTTTTACTTCATTTCAGGAAAAAAAAAATCATGGACTGGACTTTCTACCCTGAAGAGGCTATTTATTAGCAAAATTTCTCATTTAAATTTTATTCAAACATAAGTGTCTTCAAAAAGTGTGTGACCATCTTTTATTTTATATATATATATATATAAAATGATGTTATTTAGTTTTTATTTAAATGACACCTTTTGCATATTCATTTTTATAAAATAGATTTTGATAAAAATATTTTCAAGTGAACAATTAATGAAAACACACAAATGGAGACACACACACACACATATATATATATATATATATATATATATATACTCTTTTTTGTTTTTACATAGACAGTAATATGTTGCTACACAGTCATGAGCAGGTTTCATTCAGAGACCTCTTCAGGCGATACAGCTTATACGAAAGCAAAGTTTGCAGACACACACACATATATATATATACATACACACACACAGGCGGACAAACAAATATATCAATTGATAGATAGATAGAAATATCACAAATGAAGGCTTCTCATGTTTGTTTGTAAACATGGGGGAGTGGTTAGTTTCCAATCACAGAGTAGACAAAACCTTACCTTCTTCATTTAACGATTCTCCTTGTGCGCCTTAAGTGTGAAGAAACGATAAGCGTTCTTTTAACGTGGAATTTATTAGTAGCAAAGCAAAACAATGCAACATTTCAAAAAAAGACAAGGGGGGGTATACAATTGTTTGTCACATACTTCAAGGTTTATGGGAAACAAACTCAAGTTTTAAGAAATTGAACAAATTTTCAGAATTCTGTGTATTGAATCAAAAATTGCTCAATTTTGTTAATTTTTAAATGAAAAATCGATTAATTTTTAAATATTCTCTTTTTGAATCAATAATTGTTTAATTTTTTTAAAATTCGCTTTTTTTTTTAAAATCAAAAATTGCTAAATTTTAAAGCATTTTTTAATGAAAAATTGCTTAATTTTGTTAAATTTTTTTTTTTAATTCAGAATTGCTCAATATTTTTAATTTCCTATTTAATGAAAAATTGATTGATTTTTAAAAAAATTATTTTCTTGATTCACAAATTGCTCAATTTAATAATTTTTTTTAATCAAAAATTGATCAATTTCATTAATTTGCCTTTCTACTCGAAAACTGGTCAATATAAAAAAACATTTTCTTGACTCAACTTCAAAAAAACTTTTTAAATTGATTGATTTTAAAAAATTATTTTCTTGATTCAAAAATTGCTCAATTTAATAATTTTTTTGAATAAAAAATTGATCAATTTCATTAAATTCGCCTTTATACTCGAAAACTGATTGATTTAAAAAAATTGAATAAAAAATTGCTCAATTTTTCCAAACTTTGTATTATTGAATTGGAAATTACTCGATATATAATATTCACCGAAGCTGATAAAGTTCAATGAATTGTATTTGCAGGTTTGGTTTATTCATTGACCTTTGTTTTTATTTTCCTCTGGTATATTACCACAACAAACACGCAAAATAAAAAATGACTGACAAATGGGAGAGTCAAACAAATAATCGAGCAGAGGGGAAAAGTTTTTAAAGCAGTCATTCAAAATACAAATTTGAAAGCAGGATTGTATTTTTTTTTGTTTTCTTTTTTTTTATGGGGAGGGGGGATGTTTTAAGCAGACAATTATTCTATAATTGTTTTGTCAAAAAAGAAAATTGAAAGAAAAATTAAGACCAACTTTATTTTATATAGAACTAACTATCCCGACCTGGCATGACTTGGGAGAATATTTATTTACAAGTTGCTTTGTTTTTTATTTATTTATTTTTTTTTTATGGAATGAAAATAAATTTAATATATGGCACATTTTTAGAAATTCACTGATCTTTCAAGCATTTTTCATTGATAGAAGTGGGAGGAAAGAAAATAATAATGGCCCTTTTACTCTTCAGTCAGTAATTTTATAAAAAGAAAGAGTATAGGCCAAAATAGCTTAAATGTTTCAGTGGAGTGATCACTGATGTGTGCTATATTTAGAGACAGAGGTTGTGAGTTCAAACCTCACCAAGAGCATAAATATTTTGATTTTGTCCCTAAATGAACTCTGACTTTTCAAACTTATGAGGTGCCTTCAATAAGTTTCCAGGCGTTTTTGTACAGGCATTTAAAATTTTTGTAGACTCATGAAAATTTTGTATGTTATTGGTATACCTCTTATGAGATGACTGACCAATTTTTATGATTATAGATTCAAATGAACATCTACAGCAGGAATTGGAATACACCCTACGAAAGTCTGATTGTCACAGCTTATAAATTTCAAAAATGCAATCTGGACATGAGGACAATTTAGAAGAACATTCTGCTTTAAACTTGGAAAAATTGACACAGAAACGTATAGAATGCTTTAAACTGCTTTTGGACCAGCTTGCATGAATTGGGTATCAGTTTTTGAGTGGCATAAGAGATTCAAGGAAGGCTGTGAATCTGTGAGAGATGGTGAGAGGTGTAAGGAAGTCAGAATACCAGAGTTGATTGGCCAAATAAAGAATTTCATGGATAAGGACTATTCTGTGGGAATTGTACACACAATTATTCGCAAGGAACTAAAGATGCAGAGGACTTGCACAAAGTTTGTCTCAAGGGTACTCCACCTTGTGGCAGACTATTTGACCAAGACGTGCATCAAGGCAGTTCCTTACCCTCCCTGAAGTCAAAACTTTGCTCTCTGTGACTTTTGGTTATTCCCTAAGCTCAAGGAAAACCTTAGAGGCTGTGGTTATAAGACAATCAAGAGGATGTAAGAAAGTGTGATGAGGATTATTGACACGCTCGCACACGCTTCGATGGGGCCTTCTATAAGTTGTTGGAATGATACGACACGTGCATTGCAGCCGGAGAAGATTACTTCTAAGAGGACTAGAGTTCCATATGTGTACTATCAATAAAAGTGCCCATACGAAAAAAAAGTTTGGAAACTTATTGAAAACATCTTGCACAATATTAAGCAAATTATTTAGTTTTGCTTCTTTTTTTTTTTTTTATGTAATTTATAAAAATTAGATCTCCCAGGCAATCTCAGATAGTCCTTCTAGTGTATATATAAGATAATAAAATATGCTGATTGCAATTTATGAATTTACTTCTATGTAAACATTTCAATTTAATTCGACAAAGTTTATTTAGTGAAACATTTTCTGATTGGTGTATTTTGGAATTATTAAATTTTCCGTTTTGACAAAGCATTGACAACCCTTCAGTCTTTTCAACAAGGATATAAAATTTTGATAAAAAAAAAAGAAAGAAATATGGTGAAACTTAATTTGAACATCTCGAAACTCTTTTTTCGTTTATAATACCCGCGTTACCATAAAAAATGTCTGTCATTTAGCTCAATAATATAACACAGGCCCAAGCACATGCACGTCTAATTTGCATAACTATGTTTTACACAATTCATAATAAATTAATACTTGGTGTTATTCATTTGTAATTTCATTGTCCTATTTTTTCCTATATATGTGCAATGATTTTGGCAATATTTACAGTAATTAATTACTCGTTTGTATAAATGATCACACCACAAATAACAAGACTGTCTTGTCAGTGGAATGCTCTGGGTTCAATCCTGGATAGACGAAATATGTTGCAACCCTTTTTTTTCTCTTGAACTCACATGACGGTGGCTACACAAATACTTTTCTTGATCCGAATGAAACAGGTAAATCTTTCATTTTTGATGATTCCTTCTTGTGTTTAATTTGTTTTTCCTTTTGTCTTTTATACATCCTGTCTCCATGACATTTCATGATTATATCAATTTTTTTATCCTCATATTTATATATAAGTGATGGAATGATTCCAAATTTTTTCCCAGTTCAGATACAAATATTAATTGTGTTTTAAATTCAGGATTCTGATACAATTACCGATTCCAATTCTTTTACAATCATTAAATATTTAGCTATAGAGTTGTTGTTTTTTTTTTACCGTAAAAACACCTGTGATATAAAGTATAATATAAAAATACTCTTATAAGGCTGATTTATAGATTTTAATTTATACTGGCAGTTTAAAACCAATACATATTTACCATTTTATCTCTAGGACAAGCAATAAAAAATCCAGTCTTAAACAAAACAAACCAGATAAGAAACAATTAAAAGAATCGTTTTTGGCATCAGAAAATAGGCACAATTTTTTGTTTTATTCTTATATCTCAAAATAACAACTTTAAAGATTTACTCTTGACAAAAAATGAAAATTATATATATATATATATATATATATATATATATATATATATATATATATATATATATAAAAAGTTTTCTGATGAGAAGCATTAGCTTTTGAAATGCCTAGGTATAAAGAGCATTTATAGCTTTTCTTAACAAATTATGTTTTCTTCCTCATTGAACTGATAAATAAATCAATGTATACATATTTACTTTATTGGATATAAATTATAATTATTTCCGCCCCTTAACAGTTTTTAACCAGTTTTTTAACAGTTAAGCACTGTCTGTTAAATAAAAATTTGGTCAGTTTTCGTTCCAGATTTCTACTTCTCGGTCACTTGATCACTGTAGATCGTGTTTAATAACGTTTATGCTTCTATTTTGACTTTACATTTTACTTAACTCTCGCTGCGGTTTACGGTCGTCTTGGGTTATGTCCCTTGCTAATGGAGTCATAAATGGCTTCGTAGCTGGGTTTGAATCCTATGACCAGCAGCCGTCGTGACTTCCTGCACTGATGATTCCGAAAATTCTCCTGTGCGTGTATTTTCTATTACATTTATATTAGAAGACACATATATATATATATATATATATATATATATGTCTTCTAAAATATAAAAGGCAAAACTTCTAACAGATGCGTCAGAACATGAAAAAATCGGTATCGTTTTAAAGCTTGGTCTCTTGGATGACAAATATTAAAAAATTGGCCAAAAACGTTAATTTCTTCACTCTCAACTGGGCCATTTTTCACAGGGGGGGGGGGTCGATTTTTTTGCGTCAACATTTTCACTGACTACCCTTAATGCGAATGCTTGCAACTTTCGGTTTTGCCATGGACGCATCAGCAAAGACGTTAGATTTTTTTTTCACCTTCTTTTCCTTCTTCGCGTTACGGGTTCGAGCCTGCCTGCCTACTACCACTTTTTTTTCTTTTAGCACCTATCTCTACCCGGGCTGCCTACTGTTGTTTTGATCCTCCCTCCCCACACCCGGGCAATACTGGGTATCCCTGCTAATGTATAAATATTATTTCAAAAATACATTCATAATACAAAAATTCCAGAATAACAAAGCTTTTCGTGTGAGGAAAATATTACAAATTTCGATAGTAATTAACTTTGTTTTTCTTTTCTTTTTTTAAAGCTGAAGATTATGAAATGTTAAAACTAAGTTTCACCAATGACCGAGGAAAGCATTTTTGGGGACTATCAAGTAACATATTCAACAGAAAGAAACGGACAAAATGCGTGAAATGGTTTCATGGAAGATGATAATATAAATTGAGATACAACATATTCTAAACATCACTTACACAGATTCTTAAAATTCTAATAAAAAAAAAAAAAGCACTTTTGAGCATCGACTAATAACACTTGATCAGCACCTTCGGATTCTAATAAAAGTTTGACTAGCAGGAAAAAACAGTTGAACAGAATCGGTAAAGTTGTTAAAACTTATACTCACCACTTTTACCTGAAAAATTTAAAAAAAAAAAAAAAAAAAAAAAGAGTTAGAAAAAATTAAATTTGTAAAAATCAGCAGGTTACAATTTTTTCAATTAATTCCCTATTATGTTTTGATTTTCTGATAGTGTCTTGATATTTTTGGGGATCTTCAATTTATTTTTTTTTTTTTTACAAGGTGGTCACCACTTATCAAGGCCCGGAAGCCACTCAGGGATAAGGATTATTGCATGTACAGTACGTTAGTGTGGAGATTTAATAAAGTGTCTATTTACATCCAGGTTGTAGTCAGGTGGGAAGCAGGCAGACAGAACAGAGTTCCACAGGCATGCAATTCGAAGAAAGAAACTTTGTTTATGGAATCTACGTGTTGATTTAGGCACAGATAAAGAGTGGGGAAAATTTTTGACAGTGGTTTCAGCTAGACGGGTGTTTTTCATAAAAGATTGGTGAGGGGGGGGGCAGAGATTGGAGCTCAGACGAGCAACTACCATGGAAGTAACAATAAAACAAAGATAGGCTCGCAAAGTCTCTTCTGTGGGGGAGAGGTTGTAGGGAAGAGAAAAGGGCATCCCTCACTAAGCCGCGAAGTCTATTTTGTACTCTGTCAAGGCGGGATAGGCCGTTTTTAGCAGCTCCTGCCCAGATATGGCAGCAGTATTCCATCCTTGGATGTACTTGGCTTTTATATAGATAGAGAATTGCATACGTAGTGAGATATCTTCTGGAGCGGTAGAAGGAACCCACCATCTTTCCAGCGACCCTGGCAACAGACTTGATGTACGTGTTCCATTTCATATCAGGAGTAAAGGTCAAGCCCAGAAGCTTGTCAAAACATTGAGCTTCTCCTAGGCGAGAGCCATCCATTACAATTGATATCTTCTGGAGCGGTAGAAGGATCCACCATATAAACTAACTTTTTCGACATTACTATAATCCCTTCACATATCAGATTGCAACTGCTTCATTTTGGACCTTACGGAGTACGATTTCAAGAATTGTTTGATACTTTGAAATTCAACCAACTTTTTTGAGCTTTGGGTTAGCCATACTCAGGGATCTTATTTGGGCTGGGAATACTATGTAATTTTGAATATTAAGTCAGAGTTTACTTGTAGGGAAAAGTAGCCTACAGCCAGGTTGTCATGACAAACTTCTGTACAGAGAGACCTTAGACACTCACGGATAATAGGCATTCAAGTTCTGTTTTGTAGAAAACAAAAATGGTTGTTTTCGTTTCTGGTTTTGCAAAACATGATTGAGTTTTACAAAACAAAAGGAAAAAATAATTCTGATTTGATAGCAGCAGGTTAAGAAATTGACACAAAAAACTTTTACTAAAAAAAATGACTGAATTTTTTTTTTTTACATGGGGGTCACGACTTATCAAGGCCAGAAGGCCACTCAGGGATAAGGGTTATTGCGTGTACAGTAATCAATGGGATAATATTGTAGTAATCGTTAGTAATGGAGATTTGATAGAGTGTCTTACTACTGGGGGGCGGTTTGCCAGGAGTTTGTTTATGTTGGACTTGAAGACGTCCAAGTTGTAGTCAGGTGGGAAACAGGCAAGTGGCAGAGAGTTCCACTGGCGTGCAGTTCTAAGAAAGAAGCTCTGCTCATGGAATCTACATTTGGATTTAGGCACAGATAAAGAGTGGGGAAAATTATTGACAGTAGTTTCAGCCAGACGGGTGTTTATCGTGAAAGATTGGCGAGGGGGGATGAGGGATTGGAGCTCAGACGAGCAACTACCATGGAAATAACGATAAAACAAAGATAGGCTCGCAACGTCTCTTCTGTGGGGGAGAGGTTGTAGGGAAGAGAAAAGGGCATCCCTCACTAAGCCGCGAAGTCTATTTTGTACTCTGTCAAGGCGGGATAGGCCCTTTTTTAGCAGCTCCTGCCCAGATGTGACAGCAGTATTCCATCCTTGGACGTACTTGGCTTTTATATAGATAGAAAATTGCATCAGTAGTTAGATATCTTCTGGAGCGGTAGAAGGATCCCACCATTTTCCCAGCGTCCCTGGCAACAGATTTGCTATTACACTAAAAGGGTTGATATGCCGTAAAAAAAACAAAAAAAAACAACCAAACCAAACACCATAAATAAATATTGAAAGATACAGAACTTGAAACATAAATGCTTTTTCAAAATTACCAAATTCAGCATTAAATAATATGAAAGGGGTTGATATGCCATAAAACAAAACAACCAAACCAAACACTGTCAATAAATATCTGAAGATATAAAAAACTCAAAACATAAAAACTTATACTAAAATTATTCGATTTGCTATTAAATAATCCTAAAAGGGGTTGATATGCTGTAAAAAAAATAACCAACAACAGATAAGAACAGGTCAACTGTGCTTTTTATAGAAAGTGCAGTCATTCTTATAAGTCATTTTATTTATTCTATTCATCAAAAAGCTTGACTATAACAAAAAGCTTGAACATTAGCTCCTTTTGCACTTAGTGAAGTGGCCAATGCTGGCATATTGATAGCTGCCATGTTTGAAGAGAGACACAGACTATATAGATTGTGTCTGTCCTTTGTAAAACGAACAATATGTCTCTGGTGTAGACAATCAAGTCATCGAATTTTGTGCGTAAATGGTGCACGAGAACTGATGCAGCCAGAGTGAAGAAAATGACAGTGAAGAAAGAGATTCAACTTTTTTTTTTTTACGTCATATAGTCACCACTCATCAAGACCTAGAGGCAACTCAAGGTTAATGGGGACCGTGATATCGGAAATTTGATAATTTATTTTATTTTAGAGGACTGTTCAAGAACCTGTTCATGTTGGACTTAAAACTGACTATGTTATAGTCAGCTGGGAAGTATCTCCATGTTATTGTGTTCCAAAATGGATCAGTAAGTGACAACATAATTGGAAATAGATGAAAAATATACTTAATCATGGCGATGGATAGAAATTATTAATTCAGAGATGAATAAAAAAAAAACACTTATTCAGAGAGATGGATAAAAATTTTATTTATTTATTGTGGACTATTATCCTCATTTTTATTAGTTGTTTCATAACGTTTCAGCCAACTATTCCTCTGGCCTTCGTCAGGTGTTGTTTCACAACGTTTCGGCCAACTATTCCTCTGGCCTTTGTCAGGTGGTCATGAAACAACAACTAATAAAGATGAGGATAATAGTCCGCAATAAATAAATTAATAAATAATACTCATCCCATATTAATTTATTTTTATTTCGGACTATTATTCTCATCTTTATTAGTTGTTGTTTTTTTCATCTTTTATTGGATTGTTTATTCACAACGTTTCGGCCAACTAATTCCTCTGGCCTTCGTCAGGTGGTAACCGCGACGGATAGGAACTTCGAATCTCCTAACTGCATTCTCAGCCATCACTGCCATCCATAGTTGTTGTCATCCTATCCGTCGCGGTTACCATCTGACGAAGGCCAGAGGAATTAGTTGGCCGAAACGTGAATAAACAATCCAATAAAAGATGAAAAAAACAACAACTAATATAGATGAGAATAATAGTCCGAAATAAAAATAAATTAATATATATAATGCTCATCTCAAAAAATGAATTCCAATTAAGGAATAATATATATATACCAATCGGTACAGACCCGACTATGGAAGATCAGATAATAAATAAACGTGGATTTATAAGATCAAAGAATCCAACCTTGATCGCCCTTCGGGGCCCGTGGCGCAGTTGATAGAGACGTTGAATCTCTACAGTTCCAGATGAACATTGTCTGAAGATAGCGGTTTCAATCTCACCCAAAGCGTGCCAGAGGTTAATTGGCCAAAAATGTGGTGAGACGACAACAACTACGGATGGCAGTGATGGCTGAGAATGCAGTTAGGAGATTCAAAGTTCCTATCCGTCGCGGTTACCACCTGACGAAGGCCAGAGGAATTAGTTGGCCGAAACGTTGTGAATAAACAATCCGATAAAAAGATGGAAAACAACTAATAAAGATGAGACTAGTAGTCCGACATAAAAATAAATTAATATATATAATGCTCATCTAAAAATGAATTCCAATTAAGGAATAATATATAAATACTCATCCCAATAATAAATTCTAATTAAAATATATATATATATAATTTACTTATTCAGAGAGATGAATAAAAAAAAAAACTTATTTACTGAGATAGATAGAAAAAATATACTTACCACTTTTGCTTGCGACAGTGGCGTGCACCAGGAGAGCATCAACTGACCCTCCTCTAATTTCCGGACCATCTTCTCCCTGAAAAATGGAAAAAATAAATCATAAAAAAAGGGAAGTTCCTTTATGGCAGTCGTACCCATGCTAAATAATCAAAGGTACGTTCACTAGTATACTGCTGATGACTTGGATTCGAATGCGAACATCAACACGTACACTTGTAACCGGGGTTATGGGGTTGATGTGTGCACTCAGATGCCACCTTGACCTGCAGTAGTTTGTAGCAGATGTGACATCACATGGCTCAAAGTGAGAGGGAGCAAGAGAAGCAAAGATTTTATTGAGAAGCGTTAAGTGAACAGTATACGTTTAAGTAATAAATGACAGAAAAAAAGGGTGAAATAATTTTTGTTATCTTTTTTTATGGAAATTGCTCCAGAAAAGACGTGAAGCCACTTGATGTAAGGAACTAAAAAAAAAAAAAAAATTTTTTTAATTATGTAAAGGTCAAAAAATTATGGTAAGATCAGAAAGTTATGCTATGGTAAAAAAAAAAAACTAATAAAAAAATTAAGTGCTAAATGGATTGATTTCGGCCCGGAAAACAGCAATTATTCCCCTTTTGTCAGAAACATCGCTCATGGAACATGAGGACTAAAGGACAAAATAAGGGACACGAGAGTTACAAGGTTGCCGAAAGTAAACCCAAGGTCTACTTTCTACTCTCCACTGTTAGATGGATAGATTCCAACCCAGAAACAGCAATGGAATATGAGGACTAAAAGACAAGAAAAAAAGGGAAACAAAGTCATGAGACTGCTGAAGGTAAACCCAACATCCATTTCTATTCTATTTCAAGTTTCATAATATAAAGAAAAATTAGCAATGAGATGGCCAACTCAAGGCATAGCTTGCGACGGTAAAAACACATGGAATCGCGTTTTCGGTTTCCAATACTGGAATCATAAATGGCTAGACCATACGTACCACTGGCTCTGTTGTTGATTGTTGAGGGTGGGTGGCATTGACATGTGATGTAGTTAACACCATTAGAGCCTACACAGCCCATCCCGTGGGGGTGCAAGTAACTATGGTAATTGAAAATCTAAACAAGAATTGACGGCTACTTACTGGTCTTTTACGGATCAGTTGATCGGAGACATCGATATCATCGAGCGGTTTTAATTCTATGAAATCGGAATCTTCTACTTCTTTTTGCATTTCTGTTTTGGGAGACACGGATTTTTCAGGTTGTTTGGTCGGTTCACTAACTTCAGCAGGGGCTGATGATCGCTTCAGTTCCCTGAAAGAAAATAAAAAATGGCTATGATAGTGCAGGCAAAAGAACAACAATTAAATCTCAATTTGACCTTTACCGGTCACAGTGCTATTATTTAGTTACTAAAAGCCTAAGGATGTAAATGGTGTGTGTGAATATATATATATATATATATATATATATATATATATACACACACACACACACACAGTGTATCACAAAAGTGAGTACACCCCTCACATTTCTTCAAATATTTAATTTAAGTATATGTCTTCATGGAACAACACTGAAAAAATGATATTTTGACACAATGACAAGTAATCAGTCTGCAGAATATATAACAGAGTTAATTTATTTTCCCCTCAAAATATAGCCATTAAAAGCTAAATAGGATTGTACTCAAGTTTCTTAGGGGTGTACTCACTTTTATTGCCAGGGATTTAGCTTTTAATGGCTATATTTTGAGTTAGTATGTTATATATATGCTGCAGACAGGTAACGTAAGAACTTAATTTTTGTCCATCGCCACTCATGCTAAATTTTCTCTCCTCCAAATTTGAAAAGGTCTAAAACCTTTTTAGTTTTTGTACCTGATGATACCTAATATGATTGAAACATTGTAGCAAGATATGACTGTATTTACATGAAAAAAAAAAATAAATAAAAAAAACATAACTTGCTCTCTTATGATTGAGCACTATCGACGACCCTTGTTGAAATTCAATTATTTTGAAGTTTTGGATATCTTCCCACCGGAAAGAGAGATATATATATATATATATATATATATATATATATATATATATAATATGAAAGAGAGAAAAAAAAACAACTATTAAGCTATATTTCAGATATTATTCATTTTACTGTTCATTTTTTCCAAATCCAAAACTTCAGTACATTTTGACAAACCGTTTTGTCGACAGACAAACAATCAAAATTAATGTTAATTCAGGATTCTTCGCTCATTTGCTCTTCAGAAATATAAAGTCTGCCTCCAGCAAAACCTCTAATATAAAAGCGTTTTTATATTAGAGATTTTGCTGGAGGCAGACTTTATATTTTTGAAGTGCAAATGATCGAAAAATCTTGAATTAACATTAATTTTGGTTATTTGTCTATAGACAAAACGGTGTGTGCATGTGTGTGTGCATTTTTTTTGTATCTCTGGCAAAGGCTTTCTCAGGGGGTGGTGGTGGGGGGCTCGGAGAAGTCACAAATTTTTAGAACTTTTTATATGCTCCCCAGATTATAATATCTCTCATTTGAGTGACTTTTACGCACTATTTTCGGGCTATTTTTTGTTTTCATGTGTTTGTTTGACTTTTTCGTATTAAAGTAAAATTCAAGAAAAAAATCAATTCGCTGGCCTTTGTGGCCAGCAGGTGTTGAAGGCACTCATCTTTGATCACTGTGGGGAATACCCTTCATATCAGACAATTGCTATTCATTAAGACACTGCCAGAGCTCCCCCTTCTTGGGGGTCATATTCATCTTTTCATAATCTTTAAAAAGGTTTCCCTGTGATTGCGTAGGTATGGAGGATGGACATACAATACGGAACAGAATGATAAGAAGTTTGTGACTGTATAGTTCAACAAGGGACACCATTTCCTGCCGGCGTTTCGTAATAGTTACTCGAATGCAATTCTACGAATGGCAGTTAATGCCACAGGTTTTGGAAATCCTTCAGACTATGGTAAGTCATCATTTAGTGGAACTTTTAATCCTTCAGACTATGGTAAGTCATCATTTAGTGGAACTTTTAATCCTTCAGACTATGGTAAGTCATCATTTAGTGGAACTTTTAATCCTTCAGACTATGGTAAGTCATCATTTAGTGGAACTTTTAATCCTTCAGACTATGGTAAGTCATCATTTAGTGGAACTTTTAGTCCTTCAGACTATGGTAAGTCGTCATTTAGTGGAACTTTTAATCCTTCAGACTATAGTAAGTCATCGATTATATAAAAGTGAAAATGTGTTTGTGTGCATTTTTTTTTTTTGTATATCCGCCAAAAGCTTTTTTTGGGGGGGGGGTCACAAATTCTTACAACTTTTTATATACTTTATAGATTATAATATCTCCGATTTATGAAATGAGGTCATCTATATCTTTTATTTCAGTGACTTTTATGTTACAAAATTCGCCCGTTATTTCATTTCTCTATGGCATGATGTTTGACCTAGAAAACCACACGTTGACGTTCGTTTAACCAACTACTTTTTTAAACGTTTAATTTCAAACATTATCACTTCTCTCCCCTCGTAGTGTCGTGGTAAGTTATCAGGCTATTTGTCTCAAGGCTTAGGGTTCGAGCCTACCTCCCTACCAAAACTTTTCTTCTTCTTTAACACTGACAAACTCCCAGGCAATGCTGGGCACTCCCACTAGTATATTATAAAACAAACAAGCTTCAATAAAACGGTTCTATCATAAAAAATTGTTCATATCATAAAACACTTTTTTTTTCTTTTTTTTTTTTTTTTTTTCAATTTTTTAGAAAGGCACTTATCAAAGCCCTAAGGTCACTTGAGGATTAAGGTTAATGAATGTAAGGTGCTGTAAGCGTTAATGATGTAGATTGGGTAGAATTTGGATTATTTAAGGCTCAACAAGAATTTGTTTACATTGGACTTGAAGGCTACCACATTGTAGTTGGCTGGAAAGCAGGCCAATGAAACAGTGTTCCACAGTTCTAGGAAAGAAGCTTTGTTCATGGGATCTTTAGATTTAGGCACAGACAGAAACTGGGAAAAATTCTTGATAGTGGTTGTAGCTAGTCGAGTTTTTTTTTTTGTGAAAGTTTGGCAAGAGAAGACCAGAGATTGAAGCTCAGAGGAGCACTTGCCATGAAAATAACGACAGAACAAAGAGAAGCTTGCAACATCTCTTCTGTGGTAAAGAAGTTGCTTACATAGGGAAAGTTGCTTCCAGCGTTAAAATGTTACTTGCAGAAAAACAAATGTGAATGAGAAAAAGTTGTTTTGATCATAAAAATGTGGTTTAAATAAAACAAAAAACAAAGTTGCATGTATGTAAAAGCAAAAGTGAAAAAAGTTGCTTACATTTCTGGGGTTGTAGTTGGACCAAGTGTAGGTTCAATCATGCTGGATGCCTTCTCTCTAACTACTTCTACTGGACCTTCAGTGGAGACATCTGACTGGCTGGAAATAGTTGAAGCTTGGCTCTGCCGATTGGAAGCCTACAAGGGAAGATTGTATAGCGTCAGACAAAATATACCAACTGAACATCATGATCATCAATTTTGTTCGTTTGGCGTTACCTTATTTTTTTTACAAAAAAAAAAAAAAAAAAAAAATGACTAAAATTTTTTTTATATACATTCTAGATTTATATTCCCAGTTCTTCTTTGTTAGTGTATCGAAATTCGAAAATTGTAATGGTATCGAAATTCAAAATTCATAAATTGCATCGAAATTCAAAAATTGTAATTGTATCGAAATTCAAAAAAGTGTAATTGTATCAAAATTCAAAAATTGAAATATTGAATTTCCAATGAAACCAATGGTAATATTAATTATCAAATATCATCTTAAAAATTCAAAAACATAGTTACAAATATTACACTGAGAAGAAAAGTTCATGCAGTTCATTTTAACTCTAATGTTGTATTTTCGAATAAGTTTTTGCTACAATACGTGTACTTATATAGCATTTTAAAAAGTGTTTTTCTCTCTATTTCATCGTTTGAATCAAAATCGCTTTAAAACAATGTCTTCTTTTCAGAACATTAAATACAAGATAAAAAAAAAGCAGATCTGCATAATTTTCTTATTTTAATTCAAGCTAGGCTGAAAAGCTGCCAAAACAGCTCATGATATCAACGTGTTTAGCCCAGGAACCACTACTGAACACACAATGACGTTGACATACCAGTTCTCGTCAGATCACCGAAGTTAAGCAATGTCGAGCCTGGCCAGTACCATATGGGTGACCATTTGGGAAGACGAGGCGCTGCATCTACCGCGAGGTAAAATACCTGGTTGGGAAACTGGTACTGTCTATCCCTTTCTCGAGGATAGATGGGCCTCTCTAAAGCCGTGGTAAGCAACCCATCAAGTGATGGCGTCACAATAAAAATACTCTTGGTAGCCCTGGCAAAGCATTAAGTATTCAGCTACCGACAAGATTTAAATTACACTGCAAACTTGTGTAGTGAGTTTATTCTCAGCTGCGACCGCATGTTACATTAAGTTTACTGAACACACAGCACAATGGTGGTTTAAGAAATTTTGTGACCACGACAAGAGTCTTGAAGATAATGAGTGTAGTGATTGGCCATCGGATGTTGACAATGATCAATTAAGAGCCTTAGTCGAAGCCAATCCATGCACAGCTCGAGAACTTGTTTCTGAATTAGACCTAACATATACAATGATTTCCAACGATTTGAGATTGGGGGTGGGGTGGGGGCTTCATAAATGGGTGTCTCACGAATTGAATGACAGCTTAAAGATCTGTTATGAAGCGTCATCTTCCCTTCTTTTATGCAACTGATTTGCTATGAAAAGTGGGTTCTTTATAACAATTGGTGACGCTTATCTCAGTGGTTAGATGGGTACAATTCACTACAACAATAACACTTCCGAAGCCAGAACTGCGCCAAAAGAAGGCTATGCTGTTTGGTGGTTTGCAACTGGTCTCATCCATCGGTTTTTTTGAATGCAAGCGAAACCATTACGGCGGTGAAGTACAGTCAACAAATGGATGAAATGCATCAGAAACTTCGATAACACTCACTATTAGTCAACATAAAAGGCTTAATTCTCCTCCACGACAATGTCCAACTACAGAAGTTGAACGGGCTACGAAACTGCCTCACCCGCCATATTCTCCAGACCGCTCACCTACCGACTACCACTCTTTCAAGCATCTCAACAACTTTCTGAGTGAGAAATGCTTCAAAAACCTAAGTGATATCAAGAATGCTTTTCAGCAACTTCCTCACCACCAGAATGCAAGATTTTTACGTTACTAGCAGAAATACACTTAAGCGATATCAAAAGCGCCTCCAGTGACTTCATCGCCGTCAGAACGCACGATTTTTAAGTTACTGGCATAAATACACTTGTTTTGCGTTGGCAAAAGTGTGTTGATTCTGAGGTGCTTATTTTAATCAATAAATTTTTGTTTGAGCCGAGATATGTTCATCTGAATTTAAAAGTTAAAAACCGCAAGAACTTTATTGTCAACCTGATATTTTTTAAATGCAAATTAATCCACAGAAAAGAAAAAAACCCTGTCATCCATGGAATTATTAAACTCCCTATCTTTTCTGCAATTCAGCCATATTTAATACAAACAAAATTCAGTCTATGTCTGTCTTGTTCATCAAGTTGCAGTGGTGAATGTCCAACAGTAATACAAGTAATATAAACGATCATTCTCATCTTGAGTGTTATTTGTGCAATGTTTCGGTTGCTTTAGCCTTCGACAGTCCTCAGACATGTTTGTTGTTGTTTGGAAAAGAAAAGAGAAAAGTTACTGGCTCTGTAGATATTTTTGTATTCCTTGAGTTAGTCTCTGTTTTATGGTTAATGTTTCATATTTGTGAAAAATTAGTTGACAAAAAAATGCAAAACAATAACCATAAAATAGAAACTAACTCAAAGAATACAAAAATATCTACAGAGTTTTTGTTTTATTGTCGTTCAATTATAAATAACTCTGATCCACTCTTCTCTTGTCACTGGCCTTACTTGGGTTGTTTTAATAGACATTATCTTTCAAGATAATCCCAATGATAAATATCAGGCAAGAAGGAGTGGGGAGTTAAGATCCTGTGAGTGTGAAGCCCATTATTCAGGGTTACACCTTTTACTGATGAAATGATTAAATCGAAGTGTCTTCCAAATATCATTAAACAATGATAAAACAAAGACTGTTCGACATTCTGGAGTGAAACTTGGTGGACAAGTTAGGTATAGATTGATGAAGTTCATTTTATGAAATACTAGCGGGGTTGCCCAGCATTCCCAGGATATTTAGGTTGTGTAGTAAGGACCCCCTCCCCCTCCCCCGCGGGGGGGGGGGTCAAAACAACAGTAGCCGGAGTGCCGGAGTGTGTTCAGGTAGTGTTAGGTAGTGTAGTAAGGAAGCCCTCCCCCCCCCCAAAAAAAAGTGGTAGTAGCGGGGGAAGGGAATAGAAAAAAATAGGCAGGTGTTAAAAAAAATTTTTTTAAAGTAGCAGTAGGCAGGCAGGCTCGAACCCGTAACGCGAAGAAGGAAAAAAAGTGACATCTTTGCCAATACCTCCATCGCTAAACCGGAAGTGGAGAGCATTGAAATTAAGCAAAGTCAATCCAACAGTGACAATGACTTGCTAAAATGTCGGCGAAAAAAGCTACCCGTCCTTATACGAAATGGCCGAGTTTAGGGCGAAGGAATTAATGTTTTTGATCGAGCAACAAAATGATACTGATCTCGTCAGGATCCATCGCCTATATCAAAATTTTTTGCAAGTCATACAAACACACACACCTTTTGCCCTTTACATATATATATATATATGTATATATATATATACACTAGTGGGGGTACCCGGCATTGCCCAGGTGTGTTGCAGTGGTGTAATAAGAGTGGGAATAAAAAGCAGCCCAGTGGGGGTGGGGAAAAGCAACAGGGTGGAGAGAGGTGTTAAAAAAGAAGTGGTAGTAGGCTGGAACCCGTAACGAAAACCAGGAAAAGAAGGTAATGTTAAAAAAAAAAAATTGGTAGTACGCAGGCAGGCTCGAACCCATAACGCGAAGGAGGGAAAGAAAGTGAAACATGTTAGCCCATGTTACCATCACGCATTGAATTTTAATGATTTAAATGCTTTGCCATTTTTTGAACAGTTTCGCTTTATAAGAAAAAAGCGAACAACACTCAAGACGCCGCCATGGTATGAATTTTGCTTAACTCGATCAAAAAAAAAAAAAAAAAAAAGAGCTAATATCCGTTTGTGAATCTGAGATATTTGCGGAATCTATCCGATGCGAGAACATGCAAACAGCCTTTCGCGAACATACACAAACGCTCGCAACCATTTTGCCTTTTATATATTAGATAGAAGACGTGCCCGGCATTGCTCGGGTGTTTGGAGGTGTGTATTGAGCATAAAAAAAAAAAACGAAAAGTGCTCAGTTTAGGGTGAAGGAAGTAATGTTTTTAGCCAATTTTTCGATATTTGTCGTCTGAAGTGATGAGTTTAAAAATGGTACCGATCTCGTGAAAATCCGTTGCCACTGCTGAAAGTTTTAGGCCACCATGCAAATATACATTTAAACAGACAAGTGAGACTTATATAATAGATGGTTGGATTGCAGAAAAGATTGTGCAGTTTATTAACAATTAAATTGGTGGCGGTCACCCTTTATATAAATCAGTGCAACGCCGGATAGCCCTACTAATGTACATATATATATCAATTGCATTCAAATTCTAATGGTGCTGGATAATATTTTTGTTCTTGAACTACCTCTGCTGGACCTTCAGTGGAGACATCTGACTGGCTGGAAATAGTTGAAGCTTGGCTCTGCCGATTGGAAGCCTACAAAGGAAGATTGTATAGCGTCAGACAAAATACCACAATTAAATGACTTATCATAATCATATGTTTTTTACATTGCTGGCATGTGTTGGACAGCTTTTAGAAATTGACACCCAAACCTATCTCTGGCCAGGTCTATACTTCTTTCTCTCAAGTCCATTTTTATCACTCCCATGTTTTCCTGGATCTACTACCTCAACTGTTCTATGTTTAGTAACCCAAGAACTCTCATGCATTCTTTCAACTTGGCCATACCATCAGAGTCTCCTGCTCTGCACACATTCCCTTATACTGTCCAGATTTAACCTTCCTCTGAGCTCATCTTTAGGACTCACATTACACATGACATTGGATCATTTTCATATCACTCCTCCCCATGCAACATGTCCTTAACCCTCACTGATCAGACTCCACTTCCATACATCAAACTGTGCACTGTTGGAAATATTATTAAGACTTTTTAGGGCAATTTGCATAAGTGACTTTATGCAAAATATCCACTATTACTTGAGGGGAGGCTATATATAAACACTTAAAAAAAAAAAAAACCTTGGATGAGCAGCGTTCAAACAGAATTTTCTTCAACAAACACGAACATTCTACAGAATAACCGTTTTGGAAACTACTAAACTTAAAACTAACATAAGTATTACCTTTTATTGTATTTGTAATTTTTTTTTTTCCTTAAATAGGCGTCCCCACTTATCAAGGCCGAGAGGCAACTCAAGGATAAGGGTAAAAGAGTGTACAGTAGTCAAAAGGACAATATAGTAATCGATATTAATGGAAGTTCAGTAAATTTGTTAACTTAAGTGCAACGGCTCATCAGAAACTTGTTCACGTTGGACTTGAAGACAACCATATTATAGACAGCTGGAAAGCAGGAAAACGGAAGACAATTCCACAGGCGTGCAGTTCTAAGAAAGAAGCTTTGATCATGGAATCTACGTTTAGGTTTAGGCACAGATAAAGAGTGGGGGGAATTATTGATAGTGTTTTCAGCTAGACGAATGTTTCTTGTGAAAGTTTGGCGAGGGGGGACCATAGATTGAAGCTCAGTCAAACAATTTCCATGAAAATAACGATAAAGCAGAGACAAACTCGCAACATCGCTTCTGTAAGATAGAGGTTGCAGTGAAGAGAAAAGGACATCTCCCATGAGGTCACGGAGTCTATTTTGAACTCTATCAAGGCAGGACAAGTCCTTTCTAGCAGCTCCTGTCCAGATGCGTCAACAGTATTCCATCCTTGGATGTACCTTGCTCTTATATAGATAGAGAATTGCATCAGTAGTGAGATGTCTACTGGATCGATAGAAGGATCCCACCATTTTTCCAGCAGCCTTGGCAACATATTTGATGTACGTATTCCATTTAAGATCAGGAGTAAAGGTCAAGCCCAGAAGCTTGTCAAAACTTAAGGCCTCCTCAAGACGAGAGCCATTCATTTTAATTGATGCCAGATGGGGATCAGAACGTTGATGATGTAAAGATAGAAGCTTGGTTTTAGATGCATTAAAAGTAACCAGCTACTCCTTTCCCCATTGTACAACGTGATCAAGATCAGAGGAGAAAATAGGAGAGAAGTTAGTTGTTTACTGTCTTAGATGTGCTACCATAGATGGTAGCGTCATCAGCATAAATGTCTACAAATGATGTAAGGATGTGATTTGGAAGATCATTAATGTAGATCAGGAAAAGAGTTGGGCCCAGGATGGACCCCTGAGGGACTCCAGCATTAATACTGTGAGCTTCTGATTTTTGCCCATCAACTGCTACTCTTATGAACCTATCAGAGAGAAATGATTTAATAATTGAGAAGACATTTCCAGCTATACCATAACTGGAGATCTTATGCCATACCCTATCAAAGGCCTTTGATATGTCAAGAGCAATTGTCCAAGAAAGGTTGCCTCTGTCGAGAGATTCGCTTATAATTGAATATAATTTGTTTTTGAATGCAATAAGTGGTGATTCCTTAGTAAAAAAAAAAACCCAAAAAAAACACTCTTGGAGGAACTCTAATGGTAGTTCCTTATCAAAATCAGACAAGTCATTTGTTCTGTCTTATTATTCTGGGTAGTTTTAAAAGCACCCCTCCCCCAAAGTTTTCCCTTCTCGCGCTTTTAAAAAATAGTTCATTTATTGCTAGTTGCCTGAGGCACCCCTACTGGCTTTTCAAATCCCACACTCCTGATCTTGCATCTAACTTTCCCGCCATGTTGGAGGGAAATAAATAAAAACTATAGGAACATGTGATTGAGAAGCAAAACCTTTTTGCTCGTTTGTCAGAGAACAGACGAGGAGTGTTAAGAGATGATTCATCGGAAAGGAATTGGTTTAGGAAGTAAACGTTTGCAGCGGCTACTGCAAGGAAGGTGGCTTCCCTTCTTCATGTTAGAAGACTACTAACACCTCAGAGTATCCTGTACCTTTAAAAAGCCACCATACGCCCACACATGGAATATTATTGCCACATCCGAGTAGGTGCATCTACCACTAGTCTCTTCCTCTTGGATATGGTCCAAAAAAAGAGTCAGTCTCCAATCTAATATGGCCCAGACAGTCAACTAATCTCTAACCTCGGCCCCATCACCACAATGTTGCATCCCTGTACTTGTTTTACAAGTATTTTAACGGAATATCCTCTGATGAACTCTCAGCACTTGTACCCTATTGATCTACATATCCCTGACAAACATAACTGTTATAAGAAAAGGCTGTCCCCTTTTCCTGTAAATAACAAGAACTTTACATAAGTGGAAAATGAGATTAGGATAAGCCAAGACTCGAACCTTGGAAGCAAGGTTCAGAGATAGATTCAGAAAATGGAACGTTAGAATTTAGCTATTGTTTTTGAAATAGTTAGATTTTGTTTGTATTGTAAAAAGAATTTAATTGTTCGTTCTTTTATGAAAACTGAATAAAAAAAATAAAAAAATAGGTTAGTTGAGAATTCTTTGTTTGCAGAAGTGTGTTTTGGACAAACATATGCTTAGCCATGTGAGTTGGTCACGTTTTAGAACCACACATCTGATATCATAGCCAAAAAGGAATTCTCAATTATAGGAGCTAGGATTAGCAGATTAGAGGGTCGACAGTCGAGCAGAGGAAGCAGAACAGTGGAGTCTGCTAGTCAGAGAGAGAGAGAGTTGGAGTCAGGGTCCTTTGGAAGTGAAGGAAAGAACATTAAACTATGTAGATCCCGAATTTGAATTCCTGATGTCATCATCATTTTGACCGTTCAAATGAACCGGTCATCATTTTGACTGGTCAAATGAAATAAAAAAACATCGATATTTGTAAATGTTTGTCTTCGTGTCGTCATTCAACAATTGAAGGTAATGTGTTAATCATCTTAATATTAACTTCTCTTCCAAGTAATGTGTCCCCTTCCTCCATCATAAGTAATGATTATCCCCTCCTGTGTTAAAAGAACTGATCACCCTCTCTCAGTCGCTAATATATGTCATAAAAATACATAGAACTGTAATACGTATAAACATCTTAATTAAGAACGAGTACTTCCAAAAACTGTTAGAAGAAAAGGCTGTCCTTTTTTCCTGCAAATAAGAAAAACTTTAGATAAGTGGAATATGAGATTAGGATAAGCTGAGACTCGAACCTTGTAAGCAAGGTTCAGAAATAGATTCAGAAATTGGAATGTTAGAATTTAGCTATTGTTAAATTCCATATAAAATAGTTAGATATTGTTTGTATTGTAAAAAGAATTAATTGTTCATTCTTTTACGAAAACTGAATTAAAAAAGGTCAGCTAAAAAGAATGAACAATACAAATTAAAAATATATTGAAAAAATAGGTTAGTTCAGAATTCTTTGTTTGCAGAAGTGTGCTTTTGTGAGTTGGTCACGTTTGAAACCATACATCTGACGTCATAGTAGAAAGGGAATTTTTCAATATAGGAGCTAGTTTTAGTCAGATCAAGGTAGTCAGACAGACAGGTTCTGGCAGTCAGCAAAGGCAGTCGGAAAGAGTTCACATGGTCAGAGGAGGGTCCCTTTAGAAGCGAAGGGAGAACATTTAACCATGTAGAAACGAATTTGAATTCCTGACGTCATCATCATTTCGACCGGTCAAATGAAATAATGAACATCATCGATTTTTGTAACTGTTGTCTTCGTGTCGGCATTCAACCATTGAAGGTAATGTGTTAATCATCTTAATATTAACTTTGTATAACACCCTTCCAAGTAATGTGTCCCCCTCCTCCATCATAAGTAATGATGTAAAAGAACTGATCACCCTCTCTCTTCGCTAATATGTTATAAGAATCCACAGATCTGTAACATGTCCTTCTCTTCCTGTAACCGTTATATCTCCCCACCGTCTCTTAATATGAACTCAGCGTCATCCTCCAATATGGACCCTTATACAACATGACAAGCAGCAAAATTCCACCACTTCACTGTAGAGATGTCTAGATGTTGGAAAGCCTTTTACTCTAATCGTTTATTCCATCAGACTGCTAAACTTTGAAATTCCCCCCCTGTTACCTGCTCCCCTGACTCTACTGACATGCAAAAGTTTAAGTGCAATATAAACGGACATCCAATTCATTTCTTTCCTTTCAAACACGGTCCCAAATAGTAGCCCATCATGTCTAAGTGGTAGTATTTCTTGTTTGCGAGTGAACATGGCTAAAAAAAGAAAATAAAAAAAGGAAAAAAAAAAGAAAAAAAAAGGAAAAAAAAGAAGAAAAGAAGAAAAAAAGAAGAAAAATAAAAGGAAATAAAAAGGAAAAAGAAAGAAAAAAAAAAGGAAAAAAAAAAAAAAAGGAAAAAAAAAAAAAAAAAAAAAGGCGGTGGGAACACAATCCGTATTCCAGACAATGGGATGAAATAATTTGGAGAAGTGAGAGGTAATCAGAAGTTAATATATCTATAACACTATTTACGTCAGAACAATCTGGAATGACAATAATTTTCCTACAAGTAAACCCTGACTAAATATTCAAAATCGCATAGTATTCACGACCCAAATAAAATCTCCTCGCTATGAGGAATAGTGCACCTTCTCGCAGTGATATTACCTCAAGCAATAGTAAGAAGTTGGATACTACACCAGACAAGGTGAATTCTTGTCCTGGAATCCAGTAAAACCAAGAGACGAAAAAGAAAGCTATACTATAACATATTTAATGGTCAATTTGGAAGAAAGGAAAACTATGTTTTCAACTTCTTCACATACAAAAGGGTTCAGATATAAAGAACTTTAATAGAATATTCGAATATGTGTCTCCAGTAGCCCCAGGGAGGGGTGTTCCCCTTTATTTCTGAGAACTTTGAAGTAAAAAGAAAAATGAGTCAAAATATGGGAAAATGCTTTCTGCTTTATTAACGAACGTGTTTAAATGTATGTTTGATGAAGTCATACAAGTTTTATATGACATTTTCTTTTATGGTTTGTGTCGAACAAGCATTAATAATTGTTACATTTTATGAAACATTTGTTTTTATTGCCATTTATTTTGGACTCCTGCAAGATTATTCAAGAATTAATATAAATCAAAATATTTTGATCAGAGAAAGAGAGAGAGAAAAGGAAGAAAAGAGAGAAAGTGGCTGAGAGAAAAAAAAGATAGACAAGGAGAGAGAAGGGAGATAGACAAGGAGAGAGAAGGGAGATAGACAAGGAGAGAGAAGGGAGATAGACAAGGAGAGAGAAGGGAGATAGACAAGGAGAGAGAAGGGAGATAGACAAGGGGAGAGAAGGGAGATAGACAAGGGGAGAGAAGGGAGATAGACAAGGGGAGAGAAGGGAGATAGACAAGGGGAGAGAAGGGAGATAGACAAGGAGAGAGAAGGGAGATAGACAAGGAGAGAGAAGGGAGATAGACAAGGAGAGAGAAGGGAGATAGACAAGGAGAGAGAAGGGAGATAGACAAGGAGAGAGAAGGGAGATAGACAAGGAGAGAGAAGGGAGATAGACAAGGAGAGAGAAGGGAGATAGACAAGGAGAGAGAAGGGAGATAGACAAGGAGAGAGAAGGGAGATAGACAAGGAGAGAGAAGGGAGATAGACAAGGAGAGAGAAGGGAGATAGACAAGGAGAGAGAAGGGAGATAGACAAGGAGAGAGAAAGGAGATAGACAAGGAGAGAGAAAGGAGATAGACAAGGAGAGAGAAAGGAGATAGACAAGGAGAGAGAAGGGAGATAGACAAGGAGAGAGAAGGGAGATAGACAAGGAGAGAGAAGGGAGATAGACAAGGAGAGAGAAGGGAGATAGACAAGGAGAGAGAAGGGAGATAGACAAGGAGAGAGAAGGGAGAGAGAAGGAAGAGACAAGGAGAGAGAAGGGAGAGAGAAGGAAGAGACAAGGAGAAAGAGAGAGAGGGAGAGAAAGAAAAAAAGGAAAGAGTGAAAAAGAGAAAGAGAGAAAGAAAAGGAAAGAGACAGAGAGAGAGAGAGAGAGAGAAAGAAAGATGAAAGAAAGAAAGAGAGAGAGAGGAGACACCAAAGTAATAGCAAGCTACTCACCCGTCCTAACTTTGCCGGGAGGGCAGGCGGTGTGCCCATGTTTTCCGCTGAACCAATTCCAGATGTATTGTCGGAACTTGCGCTAGAGATATCGGATATCACACTTATTGTGTTTGAGCGCGGATATAATGAGCGTTGGAACTCTTGGTGATGATGCTGCCATTCAGTCTCGAAGAAGTTGAGTGAACGACGAGATATATTAGCAAATTCCGTGTTGCTGGGTTGCATATAAGAACCAAATGTTTGCATATAAGTTTGAACTGCAAAACAAAAAAAAAAAAAAGGAGAAATTTACCAATTAGAAGAAATTAAGATCTCATAATAATGATAATTACATGAAGATATGTTTTTCTCTGTGATAATATTATTATAATGATGAAGAATATATTTATAACTAGCGAAACTTGTGGAAATTCCACAGAAGACTCATTTATATGTGATATATGTATGTTGGCATTCTATAGATGCTCAGCATAAATGGAGACACTCTGGTATTATTGTAGCTCTTTTGTTAAAACTGCAAAAGTATTTCTCCAAGCTAGCAAGAACGCCCGGCATAGCCAGGTCATAAAATATGTTTAAATATATTTTAATTCTTGCAGATTTCATATATATTATTATAGAATTTAGGTTCTATTGATTTTTATATATTATAAAGTTGCGATTTCAAAAATAAAAAATTTATATATATATATATATATATATATATATATATATATATATATATGACTTGGGTTCATCAGCTTGAATCGAAACCGAATCCCAAACTTACGAATAACTTTAGTTCCTTCAGCTATAATCAAAACCAAAACTTGTAAAGAATTCTTGGTAAAATTATTTATATAAAAAAAAAATAGATTACTGAGGTGCCATCAGTTAAAATCGAAACCAAAACTTATGAAGAATTCTTGATAAAATTATTTAAAAAAAGAGGGTTTGTATTACTGCACACATAGATTCGAAAAAGTTGTCAAAAAACAAATATATAACAAATAAATGTTATCAAAGGCAAGATAAGTTACTTTTCGACCTAACTGGATATGTTTTCAGTGTTTTTATTTAATGCAACATGTTTATTCAGCTCGAAAAACATACTGTGTTTACCGATGTATTGGAAAATTCAAAATGGCACCCGACTCTCTCTTTAACACGTTAAGTTTGGGAAAAGGTGTTATAAATATAAAACTAGAAAAAATATTGTTAGAAACTCGTTCAATATATATTACCGTGACATATATTCGGTGGTTTTAATAGTATTTTGTCTAGTTTATTATTTATAACACCTTTTTCTGAACTTACCGTGTTAAAGAGAGAGTCGGGCGCCATTTTGAATTTTCCAATACATCGGTAAACAATGTATGTTTTTCGAGCTGAATAAACATGTTACATTGAATAAAAACACGAAAAATATATCCACTTTGGTAGAAAAGTAACTTATCTTGCTTTTGATAACATTTATTTGTTATATATTTGTTTTTTGACAACTTTTTCGAATCTGTGTACAGTAATACAAACCCAAAAAAGATTATTGGAGTGCCATTAGCTATAATCAACCTCCAACAAATAAAGTAGTTGTTTTAAACTGGTTTTAGTTAAAGGGGAGAATTCTTTTGTTGCAGCATTGAGACCATATGCGCGACATTGCAACCTGCGTTAGCAGCGATCAACAACTTTGGACCAGTACAGTTAGCAAAGAATCACGCTCTGTGTAAAAGACATATACATGTATATTCACATGGGCACATTAAATGGGTTTGTCCGATATATCATCGGATCAAATAAGTTTAATTTTTACACAAGAGAGTCACAACTTATCAAGGCCTAAAGGCCACTTGAAAATAAAGGTTAATAGGTTTGTCTGATGAAAAGGGAGACAACACCATGAGGATCGGTAGCCATGGTTGAATCTGATTATTTACATGGACAGCTCAACAAGAAGTTGTTAACATTGGACTTGTAAATGGCTACATTGTAGTCCACAGAGAAGCAGGGGACATGTAACAAGCCTTCCTGTAGCGTTGTTGTTAATCCTTCGAAAGACCGATTGCTGCCCTACACTCATCTAAGCAAGAAGAAAAAGAATCCATTAGTTGTAAAAAGGTAGACATTTGGCCACAAAAATGTCCCAACTATTTAAAACTTGCCCGGCATTACCCAGGTGTTTGGAGGTGGGTGTTGAGCAAAAAGAAAAAAAAAAAAGTGGTAGCAGGCAGGCAGGTTTGAACCTGTACCACAAGAACAAAGAATGTGAAAAAAAAAAAACCCTGATGTATTTGCTGTCACATTCATTGCCAAACCGAAAGTGGTGAAGGTTTAAATTAAGGCTAGGCAACCAAAAAGAGAGGATGACTTTCGAAAATATCGTTGAAAAAAGCGACCCATACCTGTAGAAAAGTGCCCAGTTGAGGGTGAAAAAAAAAGTAATGTTTTTGGCCAATTTTTCAATATTTGTCGTCCGAAGGGTCGAGCTTCAAAATGATACTGATCTTGTGAAAATCCGTCGCCTCTATCAAAAGTTTTAGGCAGACATACAAACATACATACAAGCATACATTTAAACAGACAGGTGAGATTTCTATTATAGATTATCAGCTTCAATGCTAAAAGCCTGTGTCACCAACAAAAATTGACTTCCTGTCCAATCTCAAGTCTGATATACTCTAGCTTCAAGTGACACCTAAACCATTCCTCTCCAGCTAGAATTCCAAGCATGACTTTAGTCATTTCGCATGCCAATGCAGTGTATGGAAGCAATATTTATGTGCAAGACGAGACAATCATCAAAGGTTGCAGAGACAAATCGTTGACAGTATAGAAACCAACAAGATGACAATTACATCTTTCTACAAGCCACCTCCAAAGTCTCGTTCAAATAGCTTGCCAACAGCATAATGGACAGTACATCCCACTCGGTTATTGGTGACTTCAATAGCCATACTACAGTGTGGAATACCAATAAAGATGGAAAGCTCATCAAAGAGTGGACTATTTCATGACTAATCCAGACGACATTTTCGAATTTAGACACAATTCCAAGAAATTTTAACTGAACTTAATACAAAAAAAAAAAAAATGTAAAGAAAGTTCATAAAAGATAATAAGAAACATTGTGCGGTGTATCGAAACGCCATTTACGTGTGCGACAACGTTTTAGCAATCGTCTTGTTCTGTATGTAAATGGTAGGACTAGTTGGCTGACAGTATGGAAATACTGCAGCTGGAAACGAACACACAAAAAAAAAATGCAGGGAAGCAGCTCCATGGTATTGTGTTCAACAGAAAGGTTGTTATAGGAAAGAAGCTCTGTTTAGTTTTAGCAACACAGGGGAAGAAAGAAAAATTGACAGTGGTTGTAGTTAGACAAGTTCTTGTTGAAGCTAGAAGAGTTTCGTGAAGATTTTACAATGGGAAACCATAGATTGGAGCTCAGTCGGACACCTACTATGAAAATAAGAATAGAGCAAAGAAAGATTTGCAACATCTCTTGTGGAAAAATGGTTTAAGGGAAGATGACCCCTCCCCTAAAAAAACACATTTTGATGTTAATTTTGTTCTTTGTCAAGGCAGAAAACTTATGCTATGAGAGACCCCCCATCCCCAGACAACAGTACTACATCATAGGATATATTTGACTCTTATACAGTAAGAGGATTGCATCAAGTAAGAAATACTTTCTGGAACGGAAGAATGATCCAACTATTTTTCCAGCAACATTGACAATAGATTTGATGCAATTCTTCATCTTCAAGTAGGAAGTGAAAAATCAGTTTTTTTGTTTTTTGTTTTTTTGGAATCTCTCTAGATAGCCTGAAGGCCATTCCAGAATAAGAGTTTATAAAGGTTAATAATCTTTAGTGGTAGAAATCAGATATAATTTGATTATTCAACAAAAACTTGTTTACATTGGACTTGAAGACCACCTTATTGCAGTCAGCTGGAATGCAAGCCTGCAGAACAATGTTCCATAAGTGTACAGTTCTAGGAAAGCAGCTTTGTTCATGGAATCTGCGTTAAGATTTAGGCACAGTGTGGACCTATTCCAAAATTCCATTATGACAAGTTTCAAGAAAAAATATACGATTAAACCCGGATCTCCAACCTCCAACGTAGACCCCAACTACCATGTCTCCTTCACCAACATCAGGGGTCTACGTTCATACCTTCCAAAGGTTGAAACCCAATTACTGGAGACTAAACCTGACCTTTTATTTTTAAGCGAAACTGGCATTAGACAGACTATTTCCCTAGATGAGTTCGTAATTAAAGGATACTCTAACTTAACTTCTAAATGTGAACCCCAAGATCGTCATGGGCATGGAATATGTGCCTATATAAAAGATGCCTTTCCATGTGGTAGGGACATCTCCAGAGAAGATCCTAACTTACCCTACATGTGCTTCCGGGTTGCACTAGCTCACACTACTGCATTTATATTTACTCTCTATCGCCCCCACAACAGCGGAGTTACTATCTTTAAAAGCATATCTGAGAAAATTGACCAAATCCTATCTGCTTATCCTTCAGCTAACATTCACGTATGTGGAGACTTCAATGTTCACAACGTCGAATGGTTGACCCACTCAAACAAGACCGATGATAAGGGGAGGTTCTGTCATGATTTCTCCATTGATTATGACCTCACTCAGATTATTCACGAACCCACCTGTGTGCCTGACAATGACGGCCAGTATGCGAGTCTACTAGACTTTTTTCTCACAACTTGCCCTGAACTATGTTCAGTTTCTGGTCTGTCATGATTTCTCCATTGATTCTGGTCTGTCTCCTATTGGATCTTTTGACTACTCTGTTGTATCAATTAAGATAAGAATGAAATATAATAAGTCCCCAGACATACCTATCCATCGTACAGTATATCGATACACTATGGCTAACTGGGATAGCTTCCGTACATTTATATCGGATCTACCTCAGTGTTCCATGTTTGCCAAAAACTTTGCAGCTAATTCTACCCTTTGCAACCAAGGCTGTCAACCCCCAATATTTCCTCCTGTATCAGAAAACACGCTATGTGATATACATATATTTGTATGTGATGTTGCCAAGCTAATCAAAAACCTTGATTCCAGTAAAGCAACCGGCTCTGACGGTATTCCAATTATAGTACTCAAAAAACTTCAACCAGAACTAGCGCCTATACTTACAAAACTGTTTAGACGCTGTCTTAAAGAGAATTGCTTCCCATCACCCTGGAAAATCTCATCAGTATGCCCTGTATTTAAGAATTCAGGTAATCACTCATCCCCCTCTCAGTACAGGCCAACAAGTCTCATGTGCGTCATGAGTAAGTTGCTGGAATCTGTGTTAAATACAGAAGTAATCAACCATCTCAGCAAAAATAACCTTCTTAGTGACACGCAATATGGTTTCCGTTCTGCTAGATTTAAAGCAGATGTGCTTACAGATATATCTCATAGGTTAACGAATCTCTCGACGGAGGCAACCTTTCAAGGGCAACCGGTCTTGACATATCTAAGGCCTTTGATAGGGTATGGCATGAAGGTTTACTCCACAAGATCTCTAGCTATGGTATAGCTGGAAATGTCTTCTCAATTATTAAATAATTTCTTTCTGACAGGTTCATAAGAGTAGTAGTTGATGGGCAAAACTCAGAAGCTCACAGTATTAATGCTGGAGTCCCTCATCCTGGACCCAACTCTTTTCTTGATCTACATTAATGATCTTCCAAATCACATCCTTACATCATTTGTAGTTATTTATGCTGACGACACTACGATTACTATATGTTATAACTATGACTTCAGGCATTGGAAAATAATGGCCTGGTATAGATAAAGAATACTGTCAAGAGTGAGTAGTTTTCTAGCACAGTAGAGGGAGCCCACTTTCTTTGTGACAGCCTTGGTAATGTCTTCTAGGTCTTTGATCCAATATAAAAGCGAAAATGTGTGTATGTAAGTTTGTATGTGTGTCCGCTAAAAACTTTTGACAGACACAACGAAAATTCACAAACTCGGTATCATATTGAAGCTCCATCCTTCACTCGAAAAATATCGAAAAACTGGCCAAAAACCTTCATTTTTTCGAAGGCGAAGTTTGAAAATAAAATCGGCCAGCCAGAAGTGAAAGATGTTTGAAAGTCGTCGAGCGTTACGACGATGACGATGTAAGCGAAGTAAGAAAAGAAAACAACGTTTTAATTAAGCGCCCGGGGAGGGAGTACACACACAAAAAAAATAAAAATAACGTAAGGCAAACAAACGAACGTTACGTGAAAAATGGCTTAAATAATACAGGGTTCAATATTTAAATTTAAAAAAAAAAAAAAAAAAAAAAAAAAAAATCTCACACCACGATTCGAACCCAAAACGTTTAGATAATGAACCAAGGCCTTAACTACCTGCGCTAAAGCGGCGTATATAAAGTGTGTTCGGTTTATCAACTATTTAAAGTAAATCAGGTCACGATGTCATGACGGTCATGTGACGCATACGTTGTTGACCCTCCCCCTGTCGAATCTGTCTAGACATCTCTCTCTCTCTCTCACTTCGTCTGCCTTACTCTAAAGACTGGAAAATGGCGTCTGGCTGTTTTTATTTTAAAAGAAAACTTCGATCATTAATATTTTTTGTAAGCATATCTTTTTTTTACTTTATTTTTCGTTTAACTATCGTATCTACCTATTTTGAATGTGGTAATAACTTTGGTAACGTTGCCATAGCGTAGAAGTTCATAGTTTAGCTTTAATTAATTTTTTTTTACCGATAACAACATTTTAAAATTGTAAATTCAGACCGCCATTAGAGGTTGCTGATGTCAAGATCACGTGACATGACTCAGCGGGTTTTAAATACAAGTTGACCCAAAATAAACGGCTGCGTGTATACTTTATGTAGAAGAGTGGGCGGCCGTATTTTTGGGGGCAGTTATAAATCGATTTAAAAATATGTAATGTTTAACATTAAAATGTCACTTTTTTTGCCCCTCCCCCCTGCAGAAAATCGATCAGTTGACGCACTTCTGATGGTCACTTTGGGCCAATTTTTCGATATTTGTCGTCCGGAAGGTGGGGCTTTCATATGAGACCAAGTTTGTGAATTTTTGTTGTGTCTGTCGAAAGTTTTTAGCAGACACACAAACATACATACATACATACATACACACAAACATTTTCGCTTTTATATATATAGATTTTAAAATATTTACTTCGCTTATTCTTATGTTTTGATACAACCCCACCCGCCACCACTCGGATACCCCCCACTTTATTTTTCAGATTTTTTAAAGAAGTTTTAACATTCGTTTTTCTGTTTTCTATTTTTGTTTTTTTTACTTCGCTTATTCTTGTGTTTTGATTAACACTCCCCACCCCCATCCGAGCACACACAACTCCAAACACTCGGGCAACGCCGGGTAAACCCCCCCCCCTCCCCCGGCTAGTACTTATATAATGCCTCAAAAAAGAAAGAAAAAAAAAAGAAAGAAACTGTTGGATATACGTACTATGTTTTTTCTTTGGCGGCAATGGCGGCGGTCCATGTTGGTGTAGACTTTCCAAACTCGAATGGCTCGCCCCGGATGAGAAGTCGGAACTAGAAATGGTCTCTTGCGAGCTTTGTACAAAGAAATAAGAACTGCTTTTTTGACTGTGAAAATGGGCGTAAGACGTCATGCCGCTACTACTTGCCATCGAAGTGCTGCTGAACTGCGAGAGGAGTCGACTGCTGTGACTACTACTACTACTACTGCAACCACTACTACTACTACTGCTGCTGCTGCTGTTGGCCATGTGGCTGCTCATGTTGCTGATGCCCATCAGCCCACTGATCGGCATGCCCCCGGCCATCAGGCTCCCGGGACCCTCGAGAAGGGAGATATTGTCGTAATGGGACGGGAAGCGGGGAGACCTTAAACTCTTTGCAGGCACAGGGGGAGGGACCTCCTTGATGCTGGTCGTCAATTGGTTGATTTTTTTCGTTAACTGGTTAATCTCATCCACGGCATGGACATACTCGGCACTACTCTCCATCGTAGCACTTCTACAAAAACAAAAATAATAATAATAATAATAATATTCCATTCATTTATGGAGTCGATTATTAATTCAGAACTATACAATACTCAGTGTTGCTCGGTTGTGAAATACGCTTAAGTATTATATTTTAATTAATGCAGTTTTCACATTTATTATTATTATTATAGAGCCAATTTTCATTTGATTATTATATTGTACCTAATATATAGTAGTGATTTCAAAGTTTTGAAAAAAATAACTTGTGTGCCATCAGCTAGAATTGAAACCAAAATGTATAGCTCTCCAGTTTCATCCATTAGCATATGACCTAAATCCATACATATACTAAAATTTTTAAAAAATAACATTGCTTGATCTATAACTTTTAATTAACACATGAGCAGAAAAAAAAAACTGGTATATTCGACTTACATCTGGCCATGGCCAACGTTTTTTTTTTTTTTTTCAATTTTGACACTTTAGCAACAATTTTAACAACTAAAAATGTGAGAACTAAAATACAAATTAGAAAACTATGTTACATATTTCAGAGATGATCCGCCTTTTAAATAAATAAATAATCAGCAACTCATAAAATGAAAAACAAATCGAAGAATGTCATTCAAAACAAACTTCTGTTGTAAGTCATCAATGATTTATTGTGATTTTTAAAAGCTTTTTAAAAGGCAGATCCACTGCAATGAAACCATCATACGTCTCTATGTAATATATAATTTATATATATATATATATATATATATAAATAAATATTATATATATATATAAATAAATATTATATATATATATATATAAATAAATATTATATATATATATATATAAATAAATATTATATATATATATATATAAATAAATATTATATATATATATAAATAAATATTATATATATATATAAATAAATATTATATATATATATATATATAAATAAATATTATATATATATATATAAATAAATATATATATATATATATATAAATATTATATATATATATATATATATAAATATATATATATATATATATAAATATTATATATATATATATATATATAAATATTATATATATATATATATAAATATTATATATATATATATATATATAAATATTATATATATATATATATATAAATAAATATTATATATATATATATAAATAAATATTATATATATATATATAAATAAATATTATATATATATATATAAATATTATATATATATATATAAATAAATATTATATATATATATAAATAAATATTATATATATATATATAAATATTATATATATATATATAAATAAATATTATATATATATATAAATAAATATTATATATATATAAATAAATATTATATATATATATAAATATTATATATATATATATATATATATAAATATTATATATATATATATATATAAATATTATATTATATATATATATATATATATATATAAATAAATATTATATATATATATAAATAAATATTATATATATATAAATAAATATTATATATATATATTTAAATATATATATATATATTTATTTAAATAAATATTTTATATATATATATATTTATTTATTTTGGTTTATATATATATATATATATATATATATATTTATTTAAATAAATATTTTATATATATATATATATATTTAAATAAATATTTTATATATATATATATATTTAAATAAATATTTTATATATATATATATATATATATATATATATATATATATATATATATTTAAATAAATATTTTATATATATATACACACACAAATATTTAAAAACTATACATACATATTCCAAAGACAGACCAGCGGTTTCATTGTATTGAACCAGCAATTTGTGGCCGATATGAATTCTATACAAATTATCAGCGTTGGTTGAAAGAGGAAAACAAAGCGGAAAAATAAACAGAGAAATCAGCCACAGATGGCTGATTCAAAACAATGAAATCGTTGGAATATGTATTTATAGTTTTTAAATAAATGTTTGTATTTTAGTTCTCACAATCACGATCGAGCACTTTAGTTGATTTCTGTTCATCGCATTCTGACACGCTATATACATACATATATATATATATATGTATATATATATATATTGACAGAGTTATTTAGTAGGGAAATGAACACACAGACAGACAATTTCACTCTATACATTATATATATATATATATATATATATATATATATATATATATATTAATTATTATAGTAAAAAAATAATTATATATATATATATATACACACATACATATACATATATATAAGGACAAGATGACCGATGTTGATCTTTTTGAAAAGTGTGATATCAGTGGAATTGAAACATTTCTGGTACAGTGTCAATTACATTCGGCCAGACACGTAGTCAGAAGGAACGATGACAGAATACCCAAGGCACATTTGTACAGTCGGCTTCAGACAGGTAGAAGGCACGTTGGCCGCCCACTGTTAAGGTACAAGGATAAGCTCAAGCACAATCTGACAACAACTAACATCCCACGATCAACTTTTGAACAAAACTGCTTCTGACAGGAAATAATGGAAACTGACATGTAACAATGCTCTAAAAGTCTTTGAATTAGGAAGAGTACAAAAACTCAGAGAATCAAGAGAAAAGAGGAAAGAATTGGTTGCCAGACCAAGTAACACTTCATTGAATAAATTTTCATGAATGGCTTGTGGTCACATCTGCAAGTCATTGGCGGTGCTCAAGTCCCATAAAAGACTGAAACACGTGCAAGCAACCCTCCATTGGTATCCAAAGTCTGTCTAAGATTGAAGGAGCCTGCTTTTTGAGATATATATATATGTCTATCTCTTTCTCTCGCTCTCTCTCTCTCTCTCTATATATATATATATATATATATATATATATATATATAGAGAGAGAGAGAGAGAGAGAGATATAGAAAGACAGACAGATTAGTATGAACACTGGTGAAGCATACTATTTTTTTCTCGTGTCACTAGCAAATAAATTAAATGATTTACGGAAAATAAGAACCCGGATGATGCCGGATGCTAATAAACAAAAGTCACACTTACCTGGACTCTGAAGAAGCGTGAGAGAAACTATTCGTTCTACTGCTGCGAGTACTACTGCTAAGCAAGTCATCCATCGATTGGTTCAAACCCGATCCAATGCTGCTGGCTGGAGAGCGACTCAAGGGGGAACAACTCCGTGGAGACTGGCTCGATGGGGTAACCAGTCCAGAGCTGTTACTACAGCCACCAAGTGAATGGTCCTGCGATGGGCTCGGAAACAGCATGCTACTATGGGGTGACTGACTGGACGATGAGTGGCCATTGCTGTCTCCTTTGCTGCTGCCCATCATGCCCAACGCCGTTGTGGAGCTGGGGAGACGCTGTTTTTCGGGGAGGGGAGGTGGCGTCTCGAGTTCGCTCTCTTCAGTTGATGATTTGCTCATCATTCTGTAACAAAAAATGGAAAAATAATTAGAAAACAAAAAAAAAAAAAGTAAATCTAATTTATAAAACTCACTATGTCCATCTATCTCCATATTTTCAAACTATCTCTTCCGAAACTAAAAGTCACGGAGCAGCGCTAGGGACCTCCAATGATTAGATTTTTATGGACTGTTGTTTTATGAGTCTTTAGCCAGTTAAAATAGTTTTTAAGGGGTCAAAATTGAAAAAAAATCGTTATACATTTTGTAATCCATCTTAGTTTGTTTTTAATCAGTTCATATGCGTGTCACGTTCCTACAGTGGTAACGTCACCAGCTTTGAAGGCTACAGTTTTTTTTTTTGGTTTCGATTCTAGCTGATGGAACCCAAATATTTTTTTGTTTTTACTTTTGAAATCACGACTCTATAATAATATATACGAAATCGGGACAAATTAAAATATATGTAAGCGTATTTTACAGCCAGGCAAAGCACAATCACATTGACACACTGGTTCTCACCAGATCACTGAAGTTAAGCAACAATTAGCCTGGCCAGTATCAGATGAGTGGATATTTGGGAAGGCTAGGGGCTGTATGTACTGCACTGAGTCATAAGAAATGTACAGGTTGGTATCTGGAGACGCATTAATTCACTGGGAGAGATGCACCCATAGTCTTTGTTAAGACATGCATCAAGGAAAACTCTGATGACGTCGACAGCAGAACGTTGGATGGCCATGAAGGAGGATGAATCTCTAGCAAGTCAACGGTTCCATGGCATTAAGAGTTACATTATGTGACTGCAGCGATGCGGATGATATAAGGACAACGGATATGTGCAAGCAGGCGAGTCAGATACCACTAGTAATTGTCTGTATTTTTGAGATGAGGTGTTTTCATTGATTGAGATTGTCAGACTGACTTCCTCATCTTGGTTGTTATTGTCACGTTTCGGCCGTTTTTGCCCTCCGGCCTTCATCAGTTGTTTTGTATCGAACTGGGGAACCGCTTGTAAGGAGTCTTGAACCCAACCTCAATTTTGGACACCTCTGATAGAGAGAGAAAACCTTGAATAACAACATAGGTTTAACATTAACAAAAACCAACTAAGAATTATCCTAGTGACATATGGCCGAGTGGTCCTAGACGTTGTATCAAAGTTTACAGTTACCCAAAGGTGCTGAGTTCAATTCTGAACGAAGGCTGTGAAAAAGTAAACAGAGAATCAGCAACTATGTCCCAGAGCCTAGCTGGAGTCCGAACACAGTACCCCCGTAATAATAATAAAGTGTTGGGTTTGAGACTCCTAACAAACGGTTCCCCAGTTCGATACAAAACACCTGATGAAGGCCGGAGGGCAAAACGGCCGAAACGTTGTGACGATAACAACTAAGATGAGGAAGTCAGTCCGACAATCTCAATCAATCAGATACCACTGTGCTGAGGAACGTAATGGCAACCCACCCCATGTATTCTGCCAAGTTCAAAATCATGTGATTGTCTTCAGAGGAATCGGACGAACAATGGACCGAAGCCTATGGAGATCACTAACCATGATTTCTTCTGACATGAACATGCCACAATACAAGATAGATAGATCTATGAAATTGAAAATACGACAGAAGAAGAAGCCCTCCCCTCCCTCTGTTAGTAATGTAAAAATCAGGCTACCTGGGCTGAGCTAGACCTTTCCTGGAATCAAGTATATTTAGCATCACCAGATATTTTTGGTTATTTTGAATTATAGTGGTTATCATAAACCAGCCTAGAGTTCAGTATATGAAAATGGGTTAATACAGTGAAATTCTTTTCAATTTCAACTTGAGATAACACGTTTATTTTCGGGTTATTTTGATAAAATTTGCACATAAACAAAATTTAATATGAGGTGCCTTCAATAAGTTTCCAGACTTTTTGTGTAGGTATTTAAAATTGTCGTAGACTCTTGAAAATTCAATATGTTATTGCTGTATATCATATGAGATATCTGACCAATTTTTAGGATTTCAGGTTCAAATGAACAGCAGTAATTGGAATACACCCTACTAAAGCCTGATTGTCACAGCTGGTGAATTTCAAAACTGCAATCTGGACATGAGGAGAGTTTAAAAACATTCCGTACGTTTCTGTGGCATTTTTCCAAGTTTAAAACAAAATTTTATTGCATATCGTTTTTCTAAAGTGTCCTTTGAAATTCACCAGCTGTGACAATCCAGCTTTAGTAGAGTGTATTCCAATTCCTGCTGTAGCTGTTCATTTTTGAAATTCACCAGCTGTGACACAGCCAATTATCAGGATAACTTAAGTGTTGATATGACATAAAACAGTTCATCAAAACCAATCACGGATCTAGAATATTGTGCTTCAGCATTACGTTACATAAAAAGAAACTTTTAGACGAAATGGAATATTAATGCATGGTATAGTGGATAGGCATGTCAACAATCTAGTAAAAATAAAGCATAAAAAATTAACGATGTTGTTGTGTAATTATCTTTACCAGTGGGTTTTAATGCTTATCCACGATTCCATACACTAATATTCTATTATGTAATACTAGCCTGGGTGCCCGGCATTGCCCGGGTGTTTGGAGGTGTGCTGAGCTAGAAAAAAAAAAAAAAATGGGAAAAAGGCTTGAACCTGTACCACGGAGAAAAAGAACATGAAAAAAAAAAAAAAAGTGACGCCTTTGCACTGCGTCCATTGCCAAAACGGAAGTGGTGAAGGTTTAAATTAAGGCTAGTCAACTGAAAAGAGGGGATGACTTTCAAAAATATTGGCAAAAAAAGCGACCCCTTCTTGTAGAAAAGTGCCCAGTTGAGGGTGATGGAATTAATGCCTTTAGCCAATTTTTCGATATTTGTCGTCCGAAGGGTCGAGCTTCAAAATGATACTGATCTTGTCGCCTCTGTCGAAAGTTTTAGGCAGACATACAAACATACATTTAACCAGACAGGTGAGATTTATATTATAGACTAGCCGGCAGCTCGGCGTTGCCCGGTCATAGAATATGCTTAAAAATGATATTGTAATTCATGCAGACTGCATATATATTATTATCGACTAATTTGCAAAAAAAAATTTTTTAAATAATGATATTCATTAAATTCTCTCTGTTTACAATATCACATCAGCTGATATTTGGGCTTGATGATAAATGCCCTGGAAAAGTCATTTCTGATTAATGCTTAGTTTTCAAATATGCAAATGAAGAAAATGATTTGCAGGAATTTTAAATAGTACTTCTTTTATCATAAATTGAACTCAGTAATAAGAAAAAACTGAAAATAAAATGATGAGGTACACCCGGGCTTAGTCGAATGCTCTACCACTAAACTATATCTTCAAATTATAATTAATCTGTTTTTTGTTTAAGATGAAATGATTTGCTGAGATTTTATTATTTCCCTTGGTCAGGGTAACATAAAATATTCCTCTGTAAAAATTCTTTTTTATCTATAAGAGAGAAAGACTATTTTTATGATCGGATTTTTCGATACTTATCGGATGAATTTCTGTAAAAAAAATATCTAAGAGCACTGCCAGATATATAAATTAACTTTGTGTGAAATTTGCAAAAGATAGGCTCAGCCGTTTTGGAATCTGGTGGGAGGAACTCACACACACACAAAGTGACTTTAAAGGCGGGTAGGGGCTGGGGGGGGTCACTGATATGGTAAAACCTAACCTATAATTACCAAAAGCAAATAGAAAGGCAGGGAGAGAAGGTGGAAGCGCTGCAAAAGTCTTATTTAAAAAAAAAAAAAAAAAAAAAAAAAAAAATGTCCTCGTCAACAGGAAATATCTTTATGCTTTCAAAAGTATCCATTTCAGAATGTCAACGCACTTACCCCTCCCCCCCCAACACTTCCACTTAGATCACAGACAATTCACACATGGTAAAAAATGTGTTTAAAAAGCAATTCAAACAACCATATTTCATACAAATGCAAAAAAGGGTTGTGAAGTGACTGACCAACTTGTTTTTAAATTAAAAGAATTATAATATCTGTCTCCGACTCCCGGGGTGTCAAAAACTACCACTCCGACTCCCGGGGTGTCAAAAACTACCACTCCGACTCCCGGGGTGTCAAAAACTACCACTCCGACTCCCGGGGTGTCAAAAACTACCACTCCGACTCCCGGGGTGTCAAAAACTACCACTCCGACTCCCGGGGTGTCAAAAACTACCACTCCGACTCCCGGGGTGTCAAAAACTACCACTCCGACTCCCGGGGTGTCAAAAACTACCACTCCGACTCCCGGGGTGTCCAAAACTACCACTCCGACTCCCGGGGTGTCAAAAACTAACACTCCGACTCCCGGGGTGTCCAAAACTAACACTCCGACTCCCGGGGTGTCAAAAACTAACACTCCGACTCCCGGGGTGTCAAAAACTAACACTCCGACTCCCGGGGTGTCAAAAACTAACACTCCGACTCCCGGGGTGTCAAAAACTAACACTCCGACTCCCGGGGTGTCAAAAACTAACACTCTGCCTCCTAGGAAGTCAAAAATTACTACTCTGCCTCCTAGGAAGTCAAAAATTACTACTCTGCCTCCTAGGAAGTCAAAAATTACTACTCTGCCTCCTAGGAAGTCAAAAATTACTACTCTGCCTCCTAGGAAGTCAAAAATTACTACTCTGCCTCCTAGGAAGTCAAAAATTACTACTCTGCCTCCTAGGAAGTCAAAAATTACTACTCTGCCTCCTAGGAAGTCAAAAATTACTACTCTGCCTCCTAGGAGGTCAAAAATTACTTCTCTGCCTCCTAGGAAGTCAAAAATTACTACTCTGCCTCCTAGGAAGTCAAAAATTACTACTCTGCCTCCTAGGAAGTCAAAAATTACTACTCTGCCTCCTAGGAAGTCAAAAATTACTACTCTGCCTCCTAGGAAGTCAAAAATTACTACTCTGCCTCCTAGGAAGTCAAAAATTACTACTCTGCCTCCTAGGAAGTCAAAAATTACTACTCTGCCTCCTAGGAAGTCAAAAATTACTACTCTGCCTCCTAGGAAGTCAAAAATTACTACTCTGCCTCCTAGGAAGTTAAAAATTACTACTCCGCCTCCTAGGATGTCAAAAATTACTACTCTGCCTCCTAGGAAGTCAAAAATTACTTCTCTATCTCCTAGGAAGTCAAAAATTACTACTCTGCCTCCTAGGAAGTCAAAAATTACTTCTCTGCTTCCTAGGAAGTCAAAAATTACTACTCTGCCTCCTAGGAAGTTAAAAATTACTACTCTGCCTCCTAGGAAGTCAAAAATTACTACTCTGCCTCCTAGGAAGTCAAAAATTACTTCTCTGCCTCCTAGGATGTCAAAAATTACTACTCTGCCTCCTAGGAAGTCAAAAATTACTACTCTGCCTCCTAGGAAGTCAAAAATTATTACTCTACCTCCTAGGAAGTCAAAAATTACTACTCTGCCTCCTAGGAAGTCAAAAATTACCACTCTGCCTCCTAGGATGTCAAAAGCTATCAGTATCTTGTCAGACTCTGGAATCCATACAGAATTTCTAACAGAATTCTTTATTTAATCGCTAGTGGGTAACATTCTCTCGTTTCCTCAGTCATAATTGAGTAGAAGTTCTAATTCCCAATTGTATTTAGAGTATTACCCACACTGAGGCTTGAACCTTCTACTTCCTGAAGAGTGTAACTTACAACTGAATACATATGAACTTAAAATGCATTTAAGTTTTGAGTCTATTGAACAGTTCAGGGAAATGCATAATGGGGTCTCAGATCGGTGATGGGGGACCAACACATGAAAAGCCATCAAGGTTGCCCCCCCCCCACCCCCAAAAAGTACATATTTTCTCCTGATGAACTAACATTATCAAAAAACTGAAGTATAATACCCCACAATTAAAAACAGCCTACAAGTAATTCACAAACTTTCTTAAAACTGCTCGTTTGTGGAACTCCATTCCGTTTGCTTGCTTTCCAGCTGACTACAATCTGATTGTCTTCAAGTCCAACGTGAACAAGTTCTTATTGAACCGTCCCCCTAAGTAATCCAAGTTATAAAATTCCCACTAATGTTTACCACGCTAAAATCACAATGACTAATGTATACCCATTAACCCTTATCCTCGAGTGGTCCCTGGGCCTTGATAAGTGGTGACCTCCATGTAAAAAAACAAAACAAAAAAAAACCCTATAATAAGAAGGTGACAAATATATTTCTATCCTGAATATCCGACACTAACTGATTGACAAGCGTATTGAAACTTTACAATTTCAAGCATACGACACCCAAAGGTTTAATTATGTATTACGATTGCACAAATCAACAACATAAACTTGTTATTACTTATTAGGAACAATAATTAATACATAATGAGGCCTGGGTCACACCCATTGATCCTTGGCAGCAGGGAGGGGGACAGTACAGTAATAAGTACGACCATAAAACAACTGTACTTTAAAACTTATCTCTGGTTTTATTAAAATAAAATAAAAAAAGACACTGCTATTCTAAAAGGCATTGCAGCAGAAACATGTATGCACATATGTAGCCAATAATGTTCCTATAAATAAATACATACTATAATGATGCTCTGCATGTTACTGAGCACTTTTTGATAAAAATGGAAATTTCAGTGGATTTATAGATAGGAAACTATAGCGATACAATACTATATATATATATATATATAAATGATTGTATTAAAAGTAGGGAACATTCAGTTGATTTTCATATATATATATATATATTATATATATATATTATTTACATACACACACAAGGACGGGTGTCACAGGTAAGGAAGGCATTTTTTTTGATAGCATGAATAAGTTAGCCAAATTAATCTGGAGCAGGAAACTAGATCTAATATTCGGAACATTCTTTTGTTTGTATGATTAAAGGAAGTGGTGTTTGATCAACACTACTGGAGAGCCATGATTTAATATACTGTTTTGTTTTTAAATCCCCGAAACAGTGTTTGATAGTAGACAACTGATGATCCCTGAAATAACATAACTATTGTGAATTCGAGAAAGCAAGTTGGTACAACAATTGCAGGTGATTAAATGACTTACCAACTAAATAGTTTTCTAACGAATGATTAAAAAATATAAGGTGATTAAATGACTTACCAACTAAATAGTTTTCTAACGAATGATGAAAAATATAAAGTTGATTAAATGACTTACTAACTAAATAGTTTTCTAACGAATGATGAAAAAATAAAGGATTAAATCAGTTTTTTTTTAAAGGTTAAGCAACTTCCAAGGTTATCTGGCATCATTCAGCATTGCTTATATATATATAGCATAAGCAATGCTGAATGATACCGGATAACCTTGCTAGCATAGGATAAATTGGTTGTTTGAAATTAATGTTTATCATCTATATATATAAAAGCAAAAATGTATGCATGTATGTGTGTACGTTTGGATGTCTGCTAAAAACTTTCGACAGACGCGACGAAAATTCACAAACTCGGTATCACATCGAAGCTCCATCCTTTGCTCAAAAAATATCGAAAAATTGGCCAAAAACGTCAACTTTTTCACCCCGAAATCGACAATTTCCGACAGGGGGGGGGTACATAAAAACGGTCTTCTCGTGACAATGACCGATTCTACGTATGCATTAAATGACGTCGTGACCTGATTTACTTTAAATAGTTGAAAAACCAAACAAATTTCATGTACGTCGCGTTAGCTCAGTTGGTTAAGGCCTTGGTTCATTATCTAAACGTTTTGGGTTCGAATCGTGGTGCGAGATGTTTTTTTTTTTTCGATTTTTTAAATTTAAATATTGAACCAGTGTTATTTAAGCCATTTTTCACGTAACGTTCGTTTTCTGCTTTTTTTTTTTTTTTTTACTTTGCTTATTCTTAGCAACACCCAAAAACACCCAGGTACCCACCGATTTTTTTAATTTTAATATTGAAACAGGTTTATTTAAGCCATTTTCATGTGTTCATTTTTCTGTTTTCATCGTTCGTTTGCCTTACATTAGTTTTTTTGTGTTTTTTTTTATTATTGTTTGATCGCCGCATGTCGGGGAAAACAGAAACTGGCTTCCGCAACTTGACGTTGTCGCACCTGCTAATTTCGGTTTAGAAACGTCAACTTAACACACTTATCAATTCATCTGGTCCCGTGGTCGAGATGGTTACGTCACAGTGTTTTTTTTTTCCATTTCCTTTCCACCTCCGTGTCAAACGTTCGAGGTTCAAGCCTACCTTTATACTAAAACTATTTTTTTTCTTTTACACCTCCAAACAACCGGCCAACATTTTTTTTTTTAACGGGGTTGTTTTAATCTATCTACTCCCCCCTCAACAACACACACCTCCAAACACCCGGGCAACGCCGGGTACCCCCGATAGTCTATGTATAAAAGGCAAAATGTGTGTATGTATGTCCGGCAAAGGTTTTTTTTCACCTGACTTCTCGGGGGGATTACTATTTCTTAGAACTTTTTATATACCGTCTAAATAATAATATCTACGATTTGTGAACGCGCGTCGCGTCTAGATTTATTAACATCGACTTTTATAAAAATCGCGCTATTTCGCTATTTTTGCCTGTTTGTTCAGCTTTTTAGTATAAATAAAATGAATCTAAATTCAAATGGTATGTGTTCTCGGCTTTCACGCCGGAACGTCCAGAAAGCAATCAGCTTTTGATCAATGCGGTGGAAACCTTATATCAGACAATTGCTTTCATTTTTTATGGGGAGCTGGTTTTCAACCCAACATCTTGGTGAAACAAAACCAAAACAAACCTGACTGCAGAATGGATGTTTGACCTAATTCACTATTAGTTAAGTCATCACGCTTTTTTTTCACTCTCGCCTCAAGGATTCTCCTTCCCCCAAACTATTTTTTTTTTAAATACCCAGGCGCCGTCGGACTGTATTTATTGCATCACGTTCGCTTTTTTAATTGTCCCTCCCCCCGATTATTTTTAGAAGTTTTAACATTGTTTTTTTTTTTTAATAATATTTAAACAGGATTATTACTTCGCTTTCTTTTGATTTTACCCCCTCCCCTCCCAACCACACACACCTCTAAACACCCGGGCAATGCCGGGTACCCTCGCTAGTCTAATATATAAAAGGTAAAATGTGTGTGTGTGTGTTTGTATGTCTTGCAAAAACTTTCAACATGACCAAACCGGTATCGTTTTAAACCATGATCCTTCGGACGACAAATACTGAAAAATTGGCCTAAAACATTAATCCCTTCACCCTAAACTCAGCCGTTTTGTTCAAGATGGGGGTGGTTATTGTGCCATCATATTTTGCAAGTCATCATTCCCTTTTCGATTGGCTAGCCTTAATTCCAATGTTCTCAACCTCCGGCCGGGCGATGGAGACATTGACTAAGAGGTCAGGTCTTCCCCCCCCCCTTCGCGTTACGGATTCGAGCCTGCCTGTCTACTACCACTTTTTATTTTATAAACACCTCTGCCTACTGTTGTTTTGATCCCACTCCCCCACCCTGCTACTACCGTTTTTGTTGAGATCCTTAGGTGTGATGCCTTGCAAAACTGTTGACGCAAAACTGACCCCTCCTTGCAAAAAACAGCTCAGTTGACAGTCCAAGAATTCATATTTTAAGCCAATTGTTTGATATTTGTTGTCAGAGAGATTGATCTTTCTAATGATACTAATTTTGTTAGTATTTGTTGTGTGTGTTGAAAGTTTTTGTGAGACACACATTTTTTCTTTTATATATTAGACTAAACAGTGTTGCCCGGGTGTTTGGAGGTGTGTCTGTTAAAAAAAAAAAGTTTTAGGACTGAACCCCGAAGCCTTGACACGGAGGTGGAAACAAAAGCCAACAACTTAACCATCCCAGCCATGAGTGAGAGAATTTGGTTAGCGTGTTAAGTTAAAGCTTATAAAGTGAGTCAAATAGGTTTGATTAACAGGTAGCCGCTTAATGAGGTCATCGTAGGAGCGTTATGATGACGTGGCAGTATTTTATTTACTGCGGGGCAGCTTTTTGGGGTTTGTTTACTTTGTTTCAATGCGAGGCAGTTTTTGCTTCCCAAAGATGATGGTGGGGGAAAACTATCCCCCCCCCCATTTAAAGGGGATTGTCCAAATTGAATAGCAATTGTCTGATAAAAGGAGAAACTCCACATTGATCAAAAGCTGATTGCCTTTTGGACATTCCGAAGTGAAAGCCGAGAACATGCAACGTTTCAATTAGTTTCACTTTATTCATATAGACTAGCGGGTGTACTCAGCGTTGCCCGGTTGTGTGGAGATGTGTGTGTGTGTGTGGGGGGGGGTAGATCAAAACAACCCTGTTTAAAAAAAACATTGGCTGGGTGTTTGGAGGTGTAAAAGAAAGAAAAAAAACATTTTAGTAGAAAGGTAGACTTGAACCCGAAGCCTTTATGAGAAGGTGGAAACTAAAGAGGAAAAAACCGTGACACTTAACCATCTCAGCCACGAGGGGAGAGGAAGCGAAAAGTGTCCTTATTTAACGTTTATAAAGTAAAATTGACAGGTGCGAGAAAGTTAAGTCACGTGATGTTTGACCTTATTAAGCCAGTTTGTTTCCGCCGTCTCAGCATTCGCTTTTTTTATACTGAAAAGCGTAACGAAGACGCAGCGATCGAAAAAAATCTAAAAAATAGCGTAAAAGTCAGGCAAATTAAAGATAGGTGCAACCCCCCGGTCATAGCTGGTAGATATTATTATCTAGGGGGTATATAAAAAGTTTTAAGGAGTATCCCGGCCGAGAAGCCCGGCGAAAAAACCTTTGGCGGATATACAGAAAAAATGCGCACACATACACACACATTTCGCTTTTATATATATAGATTTCCTTATCCTCTATTTACTGTTTCTATTTCCTCTCCTTCTCTCCCCACTTTTTCTTCTACCTTCCCTATTTTTTTCCTTTTATTATTATTTAATGATCAATTATTTCATAGTGGCCTATATATATATTTTTTTTAATATTACCAACCTATATGCTACCCTTCCAATTTACCCTTCGTATGCTGCACCTACTTTTAATTACTAGTTTATCCTATTCCTTCATTCTCATTTTATTTCTAAACTAGCGGGGGTACCCGGCGTTGCCCGAGTGTTTGTTTCCGGGACGGGGGGGGGGAGTTTTAAAAAATGTTATGGTAGGTAAGTAGGAAGGATCAAACCCGGAGTCATGAGTAAAAGTAGGAAAATAAAGTGTGAAAAAAAAAACAAAAAAAACAAACATCTGCAACGTTAACAGTTCGGCCACCAAGAAAAGTCCATTCCAGTTGTTTAGGAGAAAAAAAAAAACAAAAAAAAAACGACTACGGTAGGTCGGCGCGAACGTGAAAATATAATGTGAATTGTCCAGCACGCTAACCACTACGCCACAGAGCACTGCAGCTTAGTTTAGTGATTTTAAATAACTTCACATGAAAGAACTATGAAGCCAAACCGGTGTTCTCTTCTCAACTGTTCCTTGTGAACGATCCCCAAACAGTGTTAAGTGGTGGCAGGGGGAGGAGGAATTTATAAGAGAGAAAATATTTTACCATTTCCATTGATCTTAACCGATTTTGGCCGTGACTTCTCAGCAGAAAAAGTATAGAAATCTAAGATTATCGAGGAATTTGAGAAATAATAAGCCTATAACACACCTCAGATATTGTTCTGCCGTTTGTGCATATTATATTTGCATGAAATATCTTGATTTTTAATCCTATTAAGGTCAAAATCAGACGGGAAAAAATGAGTTCATTTTATTTATATAGAGATGTTATTTTTCTATATTTGCATAATTCTGAACCTTCTCCTCTTCTGATGAGAGCATTTAGCTTCGAAATGCCATGGCCTAAAGAGACCATGTTCGTAAATTTAACCTTAACTTTTCTTATTGTTCTGATGATATAATAAAGTTATATAACTTTTATTCCTCATCTTTCATTTAATATCATATATATATATATATAAGACTTGAAGTGACATAAAATCAGAAAGTAGGATGTCCAGCCAGCACCCCTAAAGAAGAGACACTCTTACTTAGCAAAAATTGCCTGAGCATGCCTCTCGGCTTTCCCCAGTAGGAGCGCCTCAGGCATCAGACATTAAACTTCCCCCCCCCCACCCAAAAGTCGGGTGGCAAGGCCTGGGAGGGTGGACTTTGTATGGAGTATTGCATTCTGACACGCGATATAAGCGAAACTATCAAAACAATTTCCGAATCTATGAGGTTTTATACGTATATGTGGTGTTAAATCTGCTAGTTAGCCAATCAGATTTTTCGTTATTTCGACTTGCATTTTCATTAGCTAATGATCACACGTTTATAAGGGGAACGTTCACTTGACCTGTATGTCACCCCTTTGTTTATCTTTCAGAGGGAATGGGCCATCTTTCTTTGCGTATCAAAGCTGACCTAATTTTAACCTGAGTGTTTTGATATATGTCTGCTATTATATATTTATATTAGTTTAGTTTTTCATTTATTTGATATTATTATCATTATTATTATTATATGTACATACTTATTATAACTTAGTATTGTTATCGTTATCATTATTAGTATATATCTAAAGCTTTTGACAGGTTTTCTCAGATCATACAGTATTACTGGACGAGTACTTCACATAATTAAATCCTTCTTACATAAGAGAAGAATCCAGGTTGTCCTCAACGGTCGTACATCAATATGATATAAATGAAGGTGTACCTCAGGAGTATACGAGGGGTGTGCAATAAGTAATTCCATGACCCACTTCCCATAGGAGTAGAATGAAACTTGGCACAGTTATTAGTCTTTCTCTACACAGGAACCCACCAGAGTTATGCATTTCTCCCATCGTTTGATGCAGCTCTGGAGACCGTTTTTTGTAGAAAACTCCAGGTTGGTCCTCCAACCATGACGTGACTTCAGATATCGAGGCTGCGTCATCTGGGAAACGCTTTCCTTTCAAAAGCAACTTCATAGCTGGGAAGAGGTGAAAGTCAGAGGGTGCAAGATCAGGAGAGTAGGGAGGATGGAGGTAGATTTCATAACCACGCGCCCGTGCTTCTGATCTGGCGACATGCGAGTTGTGGACCGGAGCATTATTCTGGAGGAGGAGGGTACCTTTGCTAATCTTGCCCCGCCTCTTGATTTTGATAGTTTCCTTTAATTTCCTCAAAAGTGAAGCATAATAGGCTCCTGTAATTGTGGTACCCTTTGCCAGGAAATCTGTCATCACTACTCCGTCCTGGTCCTAGAAGACTGTGAGCATGACCTTGCTTCCACTGCATTGACTGGGCTTTGGTCTCTGGATCACAGTGATGGACCCAGGTTTCATCCTGTGTAATCAGTCTTTTGAAAAACTGACTCATCTTCTTGGCACATCTCCAAATTCATCCTCGAGCACTCGATATGTTCTCGTTTCTGGAATGTGGGAGCAACCTGGGAATCCATCTGGCAGACACCTTATGCATATGTAAATGGTCATGAATGATAGTTTCCACAGACCTTGTACTAATCTTGACATCTTGGGTTATTTGGCAAACAGTAATGTGCCGATCTTCCAAAATGGCAGCCTCAACTTGACGGACAGATGCCTCATCAATGGCAGAAGAGGGGGGGGGGTTGACCAGGTCTGGGAGCTGTTTCCACAGACTTCCAGCCATGTTTGAATTCACGATGCCAGCGTTTTACAAGGTCATATGATGGGGCATTATCACCCTAAGTTTTTTTCATTTCATCAAAAGTCTCCTGTGGTGTGCGTCCTATCAAATACAAAAACCGGATCACTGCTCGACATTCAACAGGCTCCATTTCACACCTGACTCAGTTCAAACACTTGTAAAACAGTAACCACAATTAGTTCAGAGCTGTAATTTGCCACATAACCCATAGAAATATAAATCATTGCACATGCAAAATTTCAGCTAGATCAGACAACTGGAAGTGGGTCAGGGGCATTACTTATTGCACGCCCCCTCGTATCCTTGGGCCTTTATTATTCCTAACATTCATAAATGACCTCGCGGATAAAATCGTCTCTGAGAAGGGTATATTTATTGATAACACCATGCTCTATAACAGGCATGAGGGGAAAACGAATGAACACATACCTGAGGAAATGGCAGAAACACTAGAGGAAGACGTGCAATCTGTAGTGGAATGGAGACAAAAATGGATGGTCACATTCAATGCTGCCAAGACTAAGGTTGTTTCCTTTAATAATTACAAGAAACCATCTCAACCGCCAATAGCTAAAGATACATTTAATGGTGGATGCTCCAACGAACTACAAGCCTTTGTACCTCCTCGACGGAAATACCCCTGACAAACCCAACAATCAATAAAATCCCACTCCTACACAGAAGAGATCCCTAGATGTAAGAAAACCTTCTACTCTAATAGTTTCTTCCCCAGAATTATTGGACTCAAACTCCTTTCTGGGTTTCTGTTTTTTCAACTGTACTGACATGCAAAATTATAAGTGTATAATGTGAACAGACATCTTGCTGCTCAATTCCATACATAGTATCCCCACAACTTATGTCTCCGATAGTAGCCCCCTACTTCAAAGTGACACTGTGCCTTGTTTGGGGGTGAAAATTGAATAAAAAAAAAAAAAAATCATTTGAGCTCATCAGTTGAACACATCCGAACTCTGGATTCGAAACCAGAGTCTCATGCATGCGAGGTGAGCATTCTGCCACTTGAACGCGCCACACACAAGAAAGTCTGGGTTGGTATTACTATACACATAGCTTCGAAAACGTCAGAAAACAAATATATTACATGGATGTCCACTGTTTCTCAAGATTGAATGACAACATTGATTTTCTTATTATATATATATACATTTTGAATGTTTTTTTAAATTTTTTATGTAGTGTTATCCAAAAGTAAAATATATTTTGTACATACATTTGCTATTTCGCTTTCGAAGTTTAGGATTATGAATTTCTCATTCAAGCATAATCTACATGGCTCGTCTAAATTCCTACATGCATTGGCTTGTACTATTTTCCACTCTACTACTCGTGAATGTCTACTTTCTTTGAGCTCCCAGTAATGATTCACTAGTGTTTTTTTTTGTTTTTTTTTTTATATATAGTAGGGTTTTTTAATTAGTTAAAAATAGGCAAAAGTTGGAGCTAAAGGTTTTGGAATTTAAAAAGTTGGAGTAATTTTTTTCCTAAGAGTCAAATTCAGACATGCTTCTATCTTCGTAATCCTGCAAAAATATCGGATGTACTCAACAGCTGAAATATGAAAAATGGAAGCAAACAAGATGCAAAAAACAATGTAGGTAATGTAAATAAACAGTAAAATTCACCTGAAGACGGATAGAGAACAGTCGAAACATTGTCAAAATGGTAACAACAAAGATAGGACACAAAAAAACAGTTTGAAACTTGGAAACAATATGAAAGGTATTTTTTGGAGAAATAGAGGTTGCCATTATAGAGTATCTTTATTCAGCTACTTTAATTAGAGGAAAATTAAAGAGTTCTACTGAAAGTGAGGTAATAAGGTAGGAGTCAAGCAGATGGGATGGAGAGGATGAGGAGGGTGAACAAAATAAAGACCATGTAAACACAAAGATTGCAGAGGCGGAGGTTTTATGAATACGAGTTGAATGGGTCGTGGAAGGAGTACGAGTCGAACAAGTTGTGGAAGGAGTATGAGTCGAACGGGTCGTGGAAGGAGTACAAGTCGAACGGGTCGTGGAAGGAGTACGAGTCGAATGGGTTGTGGAAAGAGTACGCGTCGAACGGGTCGTGGAAAGAGTATGAGTCGAACGGGTCGTGGAAAGAGTATGAGTCGAATGGGTTGTGGAAAGAGTACGTGTCGAACGGGTTGTGGAAAGAGTACGAGTCGAACGGGTCGTGGAAAGAGTATAAGTCGAACAGGTCTTGAGTTAAAGTTGAAAGTCTTGAAGGAGTCTAAGTAAGATTTAAAAAAAGAGTCAGATATTTTAATTTTCGGCAGTTTAAGTATTTGAAGACTTTAAAATTCAGAGTAGGACTTATTGGAATTCGGATGAGTTAGATTTTAAAGACCCCAAACATAAATGATTATGAAAGCAATGAATTCGGGTCTACACCAGTTTCTTCGAGTTGATCTGCACACAAATGTAAGCGAATGAATTGTTTAGTTTCATTTATCACAAGTTTGATTTTTAATTATTTAGAACACTGGAAGCATAAACAACCCGAAAAATAGAATTTGCTTATTAAAAAAGATTTATAAATAAACTAGCAAGGGTGCCTGGCATTGCCCAGTCGTAAAATACTCTTAAATATGATATTTTAATTCACACAACGTTTGTATTTAATATTGTACCCAACAGTCATGATTTTAAAAGGGGGGGGGATACGATTTGAATGCCATCAGCAAGAATCGAAACCAAAACCTAAGTTTCATGATTGAAATTATGTCTACAAGTTAAGCAAAGACTGAAGTTTAATTGTACTCAATATGGTGGAACTGTGGAAAGGAGTGTTAATAAAAGAAAATTTTTTTTTTAATTTAAAAAAAAAAAACCTCAGATTTCTCATTTGTTTAGCGTGTGTCCACTGGAAGAAAAAGGTACAGACGAGAATTTGTTGCTTTCACGGTCAATTATTTTGGGGTTTTTAAAACCTAATTGATCCTGGAATTCTAGGAACCAGCATTGGAATTCAGGGGTTTCTACTAGTCAGAATCGAATCCAATTCTGCAACTTGAAATAACATTGAGTCTACTGCAAGCAAAAATAATCGATACAAGCAGACCAAACAAGAGAGACATGCAGTCATGTATGACAACAATAAAAGAAAATCATGCAAAAAACAGTCAGATCATTAGTTGCATTACTACAGTAGGAAAAAAAGCAGAAAAGCAACACTGACAATAATCATAACCAGAACGTTAGTTCCTTCTTTACAACCACTCCCCCATGAATAAAAAAATGTGTTAATTCTATTTTCTTTTTTTCAATTGGTTAATTCTTGGAATAGGACAGCTTAAATAATGCAAACAGTATTTGCAACCAATAATGCTGCAAAGACCTCTTTGTAGAGTTAGAGATGGAGGGGTTAAACCATATAAGCTTTCTTTAGTCATTCTTATAGTTTGTTTGTTTTTTTTTGTTTTTGTTTTTTTCATACAGCCAATGAGAATCTGTTATTTTGTCAAAATTGGAACTATATTCAAATTTTCACCTTTAGGGAATTTGCGTTTGTCCAACTCTTTTTAAGAAGAATCATTTAAGGATTCCACTTTCATACTCTTATAACCATAACTACAGTGAGGATCTGTTATTTTTGTCAAAATTGGAAATATTTTTAAAATTTTACCAGCTATGGCCAAATAGCTCCACTGCCTTGTACATGCCTTGAGAAAGGCATAACATAAGGGAGTAAAAACCCCAACAAAAAATCCGGTTTGGAATCTCAATAGGCGATGGTGAACACTACAATACCTTTCTGACAACTCCTGCAACTACACTGGCCATATTGGCTTGCCTTTCTGTCAAACTTTGTCTGTAAAACCGAGTAACTGGGATACCTAGATCTCATCATCCACCCAGACCTGCATCCGAAGAACACATTCTCATCCATTCAGTCACTGTGACCGAACTTACAAAATCACCTGTTATGCACATCCTACAAGACTTTTGCAGCAAGCACTCACCTAGCTACAACCACCATCAACAACTTCCTCCACTCTCTATGTGTGCCTAAATCTAAACACAAATTCCATGAACAAAGTTTCTTTCTGAAAATTGTCCACCTATGGAACTCTATACTGCGAGCATGCTTTCCTGCTGACTACAACAATTATCTTCATGTCCAACGGTTGAGCTACCCTCTTATATAATCAAATTCCACCCAACTTCCACCTCTACCGATCACTATGCTGTTATCTCATCGACCACCTTACATTGATAAACCCTTAGCCTTAAATGGTTTTTAAGCCTTGATAAGTCGTGAATTCCCTATACTGTCCAGAACTAATCTTCCTCTAAGTTCATCAGATCTAAACCTGTCTTTAAAACTCACAATTCACATCCATTGTATCAGTCTCATTATTTCTCCATACCAGGTGCTGTATGTGTTATCCACTTATTTTTGCTTTGTTTCCAGTCGTCCTGGACTTCTTGCTACTAGAATTAGGCCATGCTGGATCAAGGGTGGTGTAGTTGGTCATTACACAACCTTTGCTTCGCAATTACACACGCAAGCACTCATACAAGGGGTATACATTGTATCTCAAGAGAGAACGGAGGCCATCATCATCATTTAAAAAGGATGAGGGGGGGGCATAATTTGAAAAGTGTGATTCTAAATAAGTACCGAAAACATTAACAGTAAATACTATTTTTTCTGTTGTCCCTTATCATGAAAAAGAGGTAAAACGATTACTCCCCCCCAGAGTACTTTCCTTTGAAAGCATTTAAAATTATCAAGAAATCCTCATGTAGTGAAAGTTTTTGGAAGCTATTAATACCCAATCCACCAGAATGCATTTCGATTTCTTTCATAACCAAGTTAACAGTTGGAAGCTTTTTTTTTTTTTTTTTTTTTACATCTAATCAGTAAATAGAGATTAAAACATTACCTTAACGGTTAATTAATTAGAATGTGATTAAAAAAAAAGCTATGATTGGAAGGTTTTTTTTTTTTTTTTTTTTTTTACATCTAATCAATAAATAGAGCTTAAAACATTACTTTAACGGTTAATTAATTATAGTGGGATTAAAAAAAAGCTATGATTGCTTACACTCTTTTCTTCTCCGCTTCCTTTCATCCTCACTCCCCAAAGCAAGGACATTTTTGACAAAAGTATTCTCAGCCAATGGAAATCTTTCCCAGTTTCAGAAAGTCACACCTATATGTGAAAGTAATAAGCCACTGGAAACTCCTATAAAGCAAGGGGACAAGCAGCCAAAAGCAGGCATACTCCACCAGCTGACCTAATGACAAGAATCCAAGAAGGTCTACTCAACACCCCACCATGGCCTTTGGCTGGGATAGCAAGGTGAAAAAACTCATGCATCCAGCCACGCACATCTATACACGCACCAAATGAATAAAGGTAAATAAACCCACACACACACACACAGATTACTATGCTACCAAATACTCAAATATGCACATATTCACACAAGGAACATTTTGTCTTATAACTAATATTCACGCAATTTTCTTTACCTAAACACATGTTGTACGATGAACATTTCCATAACTGAAAAGTAATTATTTCTTATATTTCTCTCTTTCGCATCTATAAAACTGTTTATGTTTTAGGTAACTGTTGCTATCTGGTGATCCTATCATTTCAACATTTTATTTTATTTCCATTTTACTATGCATGCAGGTTCCATATATATATATATATCTCCTATTTTCTTTCTTTGCCAAAACATAACCTTTATACTCCCATTCATATTTAATGTTGACGTGGTTCTTGGCTAGACCCAAAAACGTTCCAAGATTACCACTACCAAGGCCAGGGACCACACCACAGATATAGTGGGGAGAAGTAAACCCAAGATCCGCTCTCTACTCTTTACAAACCACCCTACACCCTTTTGGGGTCATGAATTGGCAAGAGGTAAAGAATCAATGACTCGCATACCAGCTTCAACTCACACACATAGATACAATCATTAACAAGAACAGAGGTACATAAACACACATACAGAATGCCACACTACCAAATACTTAAATACGCACATATTCACACAATGAACATTTTGTTTTGTAATTACTATTCATGTAACTTCTTTACCTAAACACACGTTGTATTATGAATATAATGTGGCTGAAACTACTGTCAATAATTTTCCCCACTCTTTATCTGTGCCTAAATCCAAACGTAGTTTCCATGAGCAAAGCTTCTTTCTTAGAACTGCACACCAGTGGAACTCTCTGCCGCTGGCCTGTTTCCCACCTGACTACAACTTGGATGTCTTCAAGTCCAACATAAATAAACTCCTGACAAACCGCCCCCTTAAGTAAGACACTATCAAAACCCCCAATACTAATGATTACTACGATACTTATCTCATTGATTACTGTACACGCAATAACCTTTATCCCTGAGTGGCCTTCGGGCCTTGATAAGTGGTGACCCCCATGTAAAAAAAAAAAAAAAATATATATATTTTTACTAGCCAGGGTGCCTGGCGTTGCCTGGGTGTTTGGAGGTGTGTATTGAGCAAAAAAAAAAAAAGTGATAGTAGGCAGGCAGGCTTGTACCCGTACTGTGAAGAAGGAAAAGAATGTGAAAAGAAACAAAAGTGATGTCTTTGCCATTGGGTCCATCGCCAAATCACAAGTGGTAAAGGTTTAAATTAAGGCTAGTCAATCGAAAAGAGGGGATGACTTTCGAAAATATTAGCGAAAAAAGCGACCCCTCCTTGTGGAAAAGTTCTAAGTTGAGAGTGAAGGAATTAACGTTTTTAGCCAATTTTTCGATATTTGTCGTTCGAATGGCTGAGCTTCAAAACGATACTGATCTCGTGAAAATCTGTTGTTTTCGTCAAAAGTTTTAAACATACATACATACATACATTTAAACAGACAGGTAAGATTTATATAATAGATTTCTGATATAAACATTTTTTCTTATAAATTTTCGTATTTCTCCATTTTTCATTTATAAAACTCTTTATCTTTTACGTAACAATTGCTGCCTGGTGACCCCTCCATTATTTTAAGGTTTCATTTTATTTTCGTTTTATCATGCATGTTCCATATAAATACCCTCCATTTTCTTCCTTCATAACTTTTATACTCCAAATGTTTGTGTAGTTCATGGCAATACAAAAAGATACCCCAAGATGGCCACTACCAAAACCAGGGACCACGCCACACTTCTACTCAGTTAAATTTGGCGGAATGAGAGCAAGTTACCCCCCCCCCCCGTTAAATAAAAGTTCCTGTTAGAATTTTAGTACAGATTCCCGAGTTTGACAAAGATTTATAATAGAAAACTTTTTTTCCATTAATAACCAAATGATACTTTTTTTTTAATAAATTTTAAAAAGTTATTTAATCAGAATCATTTGATTTTTTTTTTACATGGTGGATTGCAAAGAAAGAAACAATGGTCATGGTTAGTCATCGTACTGCAGCAGGAAAAACAAGAGAAGCAATGAAAGTTGTAGCAGCAGCAGTAGTAGTTGTAGTAGTAGTGAGTAGCCGTTACCTGGGTAAGTGTGTGTCCATGCCTGAAGGTAGAGGTGGTTTGGGAGGAGGGGAATCTTCAGGATCATCTAAAAGGCTCTCGGAAGAATGGGAGAGGGGCCCATCACGGAGCTGTCGGCTGGTAAAATCCAAGATCTCCTGCTCCCTAGGAGTCAATGGGATATCAGGTAGAGATGACCGCTTAGGGCTATAACAAGGAAACAGAGACTCTTTGAGGAAAACGGTAAAGAAGGAACGGCGGCGCTGGAAAAGCTGCAAGGTGGTGGGAACGGGGTGGGTGGGCAGAAGTTCTTTGTTTGAAAACATTAATCTTAATTCAGGAAAATATGTCAACCTCAGAGTTATTAACAGATGGAGGAGGTTTTAGCAGTGTTTAATTTCTTTTTTTAACAGGGTTTAAACGAGTTAGGATGTTGTAAAAAGAAAAAATGTGGCAGAAGGCGGCGCAGGGGTGGTGACTGACCAAAAGAAAAAATAATAAAATAAAAGAAAAGAAAAATATAACATATACATCTTTCAACATACATAAAATAACATTAAACAACATCAAGGCTTTTACAAAATCATATACATGATTTTGATTTGAGATAGAGACAGCATCATTTTTATTTTTATGAAATTAAAAAACAAATTGGATAAAATATTGCAGATCGTCAATTATACATTTTATTGAAATATATATGTATATATATATATATGTGTGTGTGTGTGTGTTTATTTAGGCAGCATTTTTTTATCTCTGGCATAAAATAGAAATTTTTTTGTCTATTAATTCTATTTTGACCAATTTATAAAGTTTTTTTTTTAATTTTTAATTTTAACGAATAGAAAAAAAAGGATAAATAATTAACTAATGAAGAGAAAAAAAAAATTATAAATTGTTCAAAACCTGTTAGATTAATTTATCCTTGATGATGAATCCAGGCGGATTCGAAAGTACTTGAACTTATGATAAATATGGTGATTACATCAGCCAGTTCCCGCCAGAAGTGAAGACTTATTCAAAAGTTGGAAAGAATTGAAAATAGAATTAATAGACAAAAAACGTCTATTTTATTTAATAACAATAATATATATATATATATATATATATATATATATATGTGTGTGTGTGTGTGTGTGCATGTGTATTTATGCACCATTTTTCATTTAAGCAAACATTGTTAAAAATAACAAATTTCTTAGTTACATTTTTTTTTTCTTCTTAAGATATTTTACTCTTTTAAAACAAAAAAAAATTATAAGTTCCATGTGTATCATAAACGTTTTCGATTCTTTGTAGAATCTTCATCAGGTGAAGAAAGCAAATGAAGAACAAAAAAAAGCTAAAAGAGAGAATTTTCAAGATGTAGGTTTGAAACAGGCACATAAAATCAGATCGTGGGAGAACGTTTTCACGCTGTCCCAGGAGAGATGTTAACAATTTAAATTCCGTGATGCCAGAATTAGTGTGACCAGAAACAATTCTAAAATATAAAATGTAATATAATTTTAACTGTGATGTTAATTCTGACATTAGGGAATTCTCTCCCTGGTCGGAGGTTACAATGGCCGAAACGTTGTGAGAATAGATGAGAACAGAAAAATTGAAGTTTGGAAATTACTTTTCGATCCAATTCAAGAAAATGACACATTACGAAAGATATGTACTTGTACATTATTACACTTGCACAAAGTTTAGTAGAAATCCACCTGCTAGGTTTTGTTTTGCATGTCAATTTGTATATTCTCTGATCAAACGTGAATAAAAATCAAAAAGACACCACTACCACCTCGCGGTTTTCAACAAAAGCACCACGATACAACACACAAACCCGAACAATCGTAGCCTTTTTTTTTTATGATCGGACAACATGCCAATCGCCACGCAAGACAGAACACCAAAATAACGGACAATGCGTGCTTTTCTTTGAGGGTGGTGTGGACCAGGAAGAAAGGTGCAGAGTGAACTGAAAGTGAATCCTCGTTATTAAAATGTGCGATAACACAAACAACAAAGATTGGGATAGCAGTAAAAACACCAACAGAAATATTAGCCCACCTATAATTATTTAAAAAAAAAACAAAAATAATTTTTTTTTTTTTTTTTTTTTTTTTACACAGTGATCACCACTTATCAAGGCCCGGAAGCCACTCAGGGATAAGGGTTATTGCAAGTACATTACGTTAGTGAGGAGATTTGCTGAAGTGTTTACTTAATGGGGCGGTTCATTAGGAATTTGTTAACATTGGACTTGAAGACATCCAAGTTGTAGTCCGGAGGGAAGCAGGCAGATGGAACAGAGTTCCACAGGCGTGCAGTTCTAAGAAAGAAGCTTTGTTCATGGAATCCACGTTTTGATTTAGGCACAGATAAAGAGTGGGGGAAATTTTTCACAGTGGATTCAGCTAGACGGGTGTTTTTCGTGTAAGATTGGCGAGGGGGGACCAGAGATTGGAGTTCAGACGAGCATCTGCCATGGAAATAACGATAAAACAAGGACAGGCTCGCAAAGTCTCTTCTTTGGGAGAGAGGTTGAAGGGTAGAGAAAAGGGCATCCCCCACTAAGCCACAAAGTCTATTTTGTACTCTGTCAAGGCAGGATAGGCTGTTTTTAGCAGCTCCTGCCCAGATATGGCAACAGTATTCCATCCTTGGACGTACTTGGCTTTTATATAGATAGAGAATTGCATCAGTAGTGAGATATCTTCTGGAGCGGTAGAAGGATCCCACCATCTTTCCAGCAAGCTTGGCAACAGACTTGATGTACGTGTTCCATTTCAGATCAGGATTAACTACTAAAAAATATGCAACCAGGAGAGGAGCATATATCTATATGTCTATAAAAGTGAAATTGTGTGTCTGTGTGTATACATTTCCCTACCCAAATTACTCTGTCAATTTTCAGTCTACAGACTCGAGATTTCACATAAGGCATATTGAGATTCGGGAAAATCTTTTAATCCGTTTTCGGCCCAAAATTTGGCTGTCAAGGGGTCAAAGCTCAACGATTTGACCTTTGAAAACTCTACTAAACTCCTCCACCAATTTTGGATTTAAACACTTGAAATTTTAGATGTAGATTACTTTTTAACTTGATTTGAGTCCAAAAAATAAATGTTACGGGTGTGAAAATTGGGGTCAAAGATAAAAAAAAATTGGACCTTTGCGGTCTCTACCAAATTACTCAACCAATTTTTGGTCTAAACATTTGAAATTTTACATAAAGTGTATTCAGATATAGGGCAAGCTTTTTAATCGATTTTTGGCTGAAAATTTGGCTGCCAAGGGGTCAAAGTTCAAAAGATTTGACCTTTGCGGTCTCTAGCAAACTATTCAGCCAATTTTTGGGTCTAAACATTTTAAATTTTACATAAAGGGTATTCAGAAATGCAGCAAGCTTTTCAATCAATTTTTGGGTGAAAATTGGGCTGTTAAGAGGTCAAAGTTGAAAGAGTTGACCTTTGCAGACTCTACCAAACTCCTCCACCAATTTTGGGTCTAAACACTTGAAATTTTAGATGTAGGTTACCTGGACATGAGTCAAACTTTTGAATATATATATATATATATATATATATATATATATATATATATAGAGAGAGAGAGAGAGAGAGAGATAGATAGATATATGCACATAAGTATAAGTTATGAACAGTACATTATGAACTAACATAGATTATCTCCTTCCCTCTAAAGAAGATGGTGAACTGTTTCGAGTCAAACAGATAGATTCCAGAATTGGACAAGATGCACCTGAAGATGGTGTGAGGTTACATTGACCAAAACGTTGTGTGAATAATACTCAAGATGAAAACAATAGTTCGCTTAATCCAAATATTATCCCTCATCTCAAAAATTAAAAAACATGAGACATCAGTGTTGCCAATATAACTCAGACATGATTGAGTTTAGCAAAGGGGAAAAAACAATAACACTAAGGTTTGGTGCATTTTAGGTTAGGAAGCTAGTACCTTCAGACAGCCTGATCTAGTAGCACAAGTTTGACTTTATATGGATCACGAGAGCATCGATTTATACTCTCTATATATTTATATATTTATAATATAATTCTATATATATAAAAGGCAAAATGTGTGTGACCATTTCGTGTATGTCTCGCAAAGGCTTTTCTCGCACACGGTCCCGGGGAGGGGGGGGGTTACGATCGCTTACAACTGTTTATATAGGCCGTAGATAATAATATCTACAATTTGAGAACGCATGTAGCATCTAGATTTATTTACGTCGACTTTTACAAAATTATTGCTATTTTGGTTTCTGCATGTTGATTGGGCTTTTTAGTATAAATAAAGTGAAACTAAACTCAAATGGACGTGTTTTTCGAGAAAAACGTCCAGAAGCAATCAGCTTTGATCAATCTTGTATATCAGACAATTGCTATTCAATCTGGACAATTGGGAGCTGGTTTACCCCGCCCCAACATCTGTTGGGGAAAAAAACAGTCAAATTTGGGTAAACAAACCCAAACGCTGCCTCGGCGCAAAAAGTTAACTGCGTGACTTCTACTTGACCTTCTTAATTAGCAAAAAATAAAAAAATTTTTTTTTTGAAATACCAAGTAAACTAAAAATATTTTTGCCGAATAATACCCATCTATTTTTTTTTTGAGAAAGGCAAACCATCCAGAAGATTGACGCCAACCTTCCTGAAAGCCGAGATCTCATATATAAATAAGGACTTTGTTCAAACCTTCTAAGCTTTCCCATCACTCTAAGAACATCTTTTCAATCTTTATCATTTTTCTATCTTTCTCTTTCTCCTTCTCTCTATCTTCCTCTCTATCTGTCTTCCTTTCAGTTCATATTTTCTTTTACATGGTTTGGATTTCTCTGTACTTTTTGGATTACTCAGACTACTGTTCTCATCTTAAATATAATTTTAATGTTTCGGTCGATGTAACCTTCAACCTTCTTCAGGTGTATCGAGTCAAACCCCTGAATCTTTCTGTTGAACTCAGGGAATCTGCACAGAATTTCTAACAGAAGCCTTTATTTAATCCAAAGGGGCAGCAAACTCTTGTTCCGTCAGCCATGACTGGGTAGAAGTCCTAAGTAATTTGCAATTGTATTTTGAGTGCCGTTCAAAAATTGGATCTTCACCCTCCAAAACAGAGTAACCTTTATAACTAAGTTTTGCCGAGTACTTTATCAACTATGTCATATACATGAAGATTCCAGAGTTCAACAAGATAGATCTGAAGAAGGAGGTAAGTGGGTGGGGTGGGGTGGGGTTGCATCAACCGAAACGTTTTGAAAATTAAACTCAAGATGAGAACAGTAGTCCAATGGATCCGAATAATATGAAATAATCAATCCTCATCTCAAAAATGCAGAAACATGAAACTATGTTTTTTCTGTGATATACATTAGATCATCGAAGTTAAGCAACGTTGAGCCTGGTCAGTACTAAATGAGTGACGATTTGGCAATACCAAATGCTGCATATTGGAGGATGGCAACACCTTCATACCAAAACAGCAAAAAAACGATCTGGCCGCACTTGTGCCCTCAACAAACAAAACCCCTTCATTGTAGAGGTTCCTACTTTAATAAAACCTTCTCTTAAAATTGCTTGCCTTTGGAATCTCCCTCTTGCTCCCTTGATTGTACTAACATGCCAAAATTTAAATGTGAACAAACATCTTGATGCAGAACTCCTCAACCAGGTTGCCCCTATATACTTGTCCATTAAGTCACAGTAGCCTCTATGTCTTGTTTGGGGTAAATTAAAGAAAAAAAGTTAAATGTAAAAAAAATTAACAAAGTGACAGCAAGCCTACTAGTATTATATGTTGCTATTTATAGTTTTAATTGTTTTAATGAAAAAAAATCAAAGAAATTCAATAAAAAAAAATAAAAATAATAATGACGCATAGTGAAAAAGAAGTCTTAATGGGGTTACTTTTAATGCATCTAAAACCAAGCTTTACATCATCAATATTCTGATCCCCATTTGGCATCAATTGAAATGGAGGCTCCATGCTTTGACAAGCTTCTGGGTTTGACCTTTACTCCTGATGTAAAATGGAATGCGTACATCAAATCTGTTGCCAAGGTTGCTGGAAAAACGATGGCATCCTTCTATCTCACTGCTGATACAATACTCTACCTATATAAGAGCCAGGTATGTCCAAGGATGGAGTATTGCTGTCACATCTGGGCAGGAGCTGCTAGGAAGACCTCATCTTGCTTTGACAGAGTTCAGAATAGACTTCGTAGCCTAGTTAGTGGGGGATGCCCTTTTCTCTTCCCTGCAACCTCTTTCTCACAGAAGAGACATTGCGAGCATGTCTCTGTTTTATTGTTATTTTCATGGCAAGTGCTCGTCTGAGCTCCAATCTATGCCACACCACGCCAAACATTCACGATAAACATTCGTTTGGTTGTAAACACTATCAACACTTTCCCCCACTCTTTATCTGTGCCTAAACCTAAACGTAGATTCCATGAACAAAGCTTCTTTCTTAGAACTGCAAACCTGTGGACTCTTCCGTTTACCCGCTTTCCAGCTGACTACAATATGGCTGTCTTCAAGTCCAATGTAAACAAGTCCTTGATGAGCTGTTTCCCTTAAGTAATCCAATTTTACCAAATTTACACTTCTAACGATTACTATGATATTGTCCTTTTGACCACTGTACACTCTTTGACCCTTATCCTCGAGTGGTCTCTGGGCCTTGATAAGTGATGATTCCCTTGTAAAAAAAAAGCTCCCTTAATTTCCAAACATTTAATTCGGGCTCTTAATATTATAGCATTAAATTTGTTCAAGCTCCTGTTATGCGACATATTCGCATGTAGACAAGATCAGATTCTGATACAATTACCGATTCCGATTCTTTATAGACTTATGCAAACTTGAAGTATTCACCCATCACTGCATACATCCCATCTTTGTGCCCGCTGGAAACAGTTTGTTCCCAACACAGGGCTCTACGGACAAATTTATCTTTAGTTGACCTTTGACAACTAAACATTTTCGTTCACTAGCCAAATAGAAAAATTACTAGCCAGACCCACATGATTTTTAGAATATGACATCTTCGTTCTGTAACGGGTATGTACATCATAAAGATTTTTGTTTTTTTGTTTTTTTTAATAAGTGTAATGCTAAATATACAAATTCTATGTTGATACTTGACGGTATAAACGTTATTATTTCTTCAAGTATTTTTTTAACAGCCTTCGTTAACAAAAAAAATAGTATATTGTTCTATTAAACTTTTATTGTTTAAATAATTTAATTTTGTTCGTTTTATAAAAAAAAAGTAGTGAGCTTTGGAAGATTGTCAGTGAAAGAAATACAATCGCCAAAAGATAAGCGTTTCATTATTTCTAGTCGCCACTTTGAAAAATCACTCGCAAATGCGACTGTTTCACTCGCAATGTAGAGCCCTGCAGCCGTACAATTTGCACTCGCTGCAGGATCCACTCTTTCCAAAAATCCCTATTTACCAGATGCTTTTGCTGGTTTGGCTACTTCCTTTCGATGACGCCCAGGCAACTTCATCTGTGAAATCATCGATCCAGGATGCTGAACTGATTCAGAGCCTCCACCTTTATGGGGTTCGTCATTGGAACTGCGAATGGCTTGCACTATTGATGGAAGCAGTCTTGAAACGCTGTGCCTAGTCGATCAGCGGTTGGGACATGGTTAACTTGTTGGAAAGAGCCAGTTCAACCGACTCAGGACGAATACCACAACCATGACAACCAAAGTGTAGCACCTGTTAACTTAATTCTGATATTCCAGAGAGTTACCATACAAATGATGGATGGAGCTCCTCAGCCATGGTGAACACAATCCATATAAAAGATGAAAAACCAAACTGTTAGTCCTGTAACCTCCGATCTCTGTCCCATCACCGCAACAGCGCATCCTTATGCCTGTTTTACAAATACTTTAATGGAATGTGCTCCAATGAACTTGTACGACTGGTATCCCTTTCATGTAAATACCTCCCAACTAATCTAATAAGCAACAAAATCTCACCCCTTCACGGTAGAGGTCCCCCCCCAATACCAGAGAGCCTTCTACTCTAATAGCTTATTCTCTCAAGCTGATAGCTTTTGAGAATTTCCTCCCTGTTTCCTGCCTCTCCGACTGTACTAACATGCAGAATTGAAGTGTGATGTAAACAGAGATCTTGCTGCTCAACTCCCTACTTGGAGTGTCTCTATAGGCATAATTCCTAATTCACGGTAGCCCTTTATGTCTTCATGCTTGTTTGGGTCGAATATGAGTAAAAAAAAAATTTCCGAAAACCAAACGTTTGTCAATAGACCATGTGAAAATGCGAAATTACCAGACCTTTCTGATGTTGAGACTGTCCCAAAAAGCTAGGTATAGGGAAGAAAGCCTGCAAATATCGAAACAGTATCAAATTCGGATCATTCCGACTATTATACTCATTATGAATGTTATTCTCACATTTCGGCTGATGTAACTGTACCCCATTCACTCCTCCAGTGAATGACGTCACCAAATTTGGCCGTTCTGGGAAGTCACTCTAGCGTAAATAGTTGGTGTTGAAGGGTTCTGTCTTATGAATTACTACTCCCACATCTCCTCTGGCATCAATCACCAAAGGCTGTATCACTGGGGAGCACATGTCATTCAAGCCAAACGAACAAAGGATTACCCATAGATATTATTTAATTGGAATTCATTATTGAGGTGAGTAGTATTTATTACTTTTTTTATTGCGGACTGGTGGTAACCGCGATAGGATAGGAACTCCGAATCTCCTAACTGCATTCTCAGCAATTACTGCTATCCATAGTTGTTGTCATCTCACCACATTTTAGCCAAGTAAGCCCGTGGCGCAGTGGATAGAGACATTGAGTCTCTACGGTTCCAGGTGAGAATTGTCTGAAGATAGTGGTTTCAATCCTACCCAAAGCCGGCCAGAGGCTTACTTGACCAAAATGTGTTGAGACGACAACTATGGATAGCAGTAATTGCTGAGAATGTAGTTAGGAGATTCAGAGTTCCTATTCCGTTGCGGTTACCACCTGATAAAGGTCAGTGGAATGGTTGTGAAAAGATGACGATAATAGTCTGCAATAAATAAATTAAAGCATTACACTTTGACCACTGAAATTTTGGATAACGTAAAAAAAAAAAAAAAAAAAAAGATTATACACCAATTCTTCAGAAGTATCATACTAGGCTCTTATTATTCATGTTTGGATGGCACCCCTGACAATTTTCAAGTTTTAGTCATCAACCCTAAGTCTATGGGTCGGTCTCTCAGTGTTATGGCATACAGTAGGAAGAAAACACTAGGCCGTCAATCATGCTTCTCAGCAATGCCATGAAGTGGCCTGTAGTTATAGAACGCCGTGTCAAAATGTCGAATTACCAAACCCTTACTGATGTTGGGACTGTCCCAAAGAGGTAGATACAGGGAAGAAAGCCTGCAAATGTTGGAACAGTATCAAATTTGGATTATTCCATCTTGAATGTTATTCTCGCAATGTTTCGGTGCATCTTTTCGAGCTTGGGGATTTATATAAAATTATGAACTGAAATCTATAGACCCGTAGCATCACTGATAAAAGAGTTGAGTACAATCATGTTTAAATGATGGTTTTATGCAGGCTGAAGTTGTAGAAGGAAATTGAATCCACAATATTGTGAAAAGGTAAAATCCGAGCAATAAATCCGTAATATCAATGTGAATAAATCCACCCAGATCAGAACTTAAAAAGTGCTTAGAAAGTCAGATTATAAATAGAAACAGAAGTATTGAATACATGTCACAATGTCAGAATTACCAGTCGTTTACTGAAGTTGGAATTGTTCCCAAAAGCTGTAGAATGCAAGGGTTAGTCTAACAAGAGTTGTTGATACAAGAACGAAGGTCTGCAAATGCCAAAGCAATATTGGATTTGGACCAACAACTATACTCGTCTTGAATATTATTCTCACAACGTTTTGGCTGATGTAACCTCTAATCTTCTCCAGGTGCATATTTTTGAACTTGGAAATCTCTATACAATTTTAAACTGAACCCCATGGACCCAGAGTACCACGGGTAAAGGCGTTGAGACTAATCAATCTTGACTCGGCATTTCTTATATATCAAGTCTCAAGTCTTTAGAGCAAAAATCGACAAAGTAGTTTGGCAGAGACCGTTCTTTACACAGACATACAAGGTCACTTTTATATATATATATATATATATATATATATATATATATATATATATAATAATGGGGGAGGGGGATTGCCCGGCTTTGCCTGGTTGTAAAAATATAATATTTTAATTTGTCCAGATTTCGTATATATTATTATAGAGTCGTGATTTCAAAAGTAAAAAAAAAAAAAAGTATTTGGGTGCCATCAGCTAGAATCGAAACTAAAAGCAAAACTGTAGCATTCAAAGTTGGTGACATTACCACTTTACCAATGTGACACGCATATGAACTGATTAAAAATAAACTAAGATGAATGTACAAAACGTATAGCTATTTTTTTCAATTTTGACCCCTTTTTTGACGCCTTAAAAACTATTTTAACCGGTTAAAGATGCACGAAAGAACGGTTCATAAAAAATCCAATCATTTGAGACCCCTAGCAACGCTCTGCAACTTTTAGGTTCGGTAGAGATAGAGTTTGAAAATATGCAGACAGACAGACATTCACAAGAAACACTCATCGAGCAGAAAACACTATCAATAATTTCCCCCATTCTTCATCTGTGCCTAAACCTAAACGTAGATTTCATGAACAAAGCTTCTTTCTTAGAACTGCATGCCTACGTTTTCCTGCTTTCCAGCCGACTACAATATGGTTGTCTTCAAGTCTAACGTAAACAAGTTTTTGATGAGCCGTTCCATATAAGTTAACAAATTTACTGAATTTCCATTACTAACGATTACTATATTGTCCTTTTGACCATGGTACATTCTTTAACCCTTATCCTTGAGTGGCCTCTTGACCTTGATAAGCGGTGGTGCCTATGAAAAAAAAAAAAAAAAAAAAAAAAAAAAATTTCATAAAAAATCCAATCATTTGAGGTCCCTAGTACTGCTCTGTGACTTTTAGTTTTGGAAAGGAATAGAATTTGAAAATATGGAGACAGACAGACAGACATAATGAGTTTTATAAATTAGATAGATTAAGAAATCAAACAACGATGCGTTTTTTTTTGTATGCCTAACGCAGATACAACGGAAATTCAGAAACCTGAAATAATAATCCTCATCGTTTCATGTCAGTCTCCATGCTAGCATCAGTTGGACGATTTTGTCTGATAGCTCTTCTCCCCAGGCCTTTCAGTCTTGTGCAAGGCCTGGTCAGCCTTAACCAACTCCATGTCTTACATGGTTTACCCTTCCCTCTAGATCCTCAATAAACCTACATCTGCCAACTAGAATTACTTCATCCATCCTCTCGACATGTCCACACCACACCAATCTATTCCGATGCAAAACATCAACTATGTTGCAAACGTGTAATCTATTCCTGAACTATTCTGATGACTTCCTATCCCTGAAACTTACACCATCAGGTTTAAATTATAGTTTTATGTGGTTTGAAAGTTCAATGTTCCTTTCTTCTCCACTGCTGCTGCTTCTTTCTCACAGACACGATGCTGCTAGTCTCAGTCTTTTTTTTTTTTTTTTTTTTTACAAATACTATTATGGAATGTGTTCTTTAGACTTATCTGATCCATTCCCTGCTTCCTTTGTTCCATCTCATTGATCTAGTGGTTTTCATAAGTTCGATAATTTGTTACTTCCTATTCCAATACCTTCTTTCCAAGAATTGCAAAGTTGTGGAACTCTCTTCCTGCTCACTGTTTTCCTATTACCTACAGACTTGGTCTTTTCAAGACTAAGATCAATAGACATCTCCTTTACGAGAATCATCTTTTGTTCTTGTTAGCTCTTTATATTAAATGGCTTCATGTCTTGTCTCGAGTGGTTTGTATAAAAAAAAATAAGGTGATACTAATCTATAAAAGGGACTTTGTGCGTGTGTGTTCATTACTTATGGATTCTGAAACAGTGGGCCATTTTTTAAAAAGTTTGCACAAATGTACTTTCTGTGTCTGGGAGTGCTTTTAGATAGGTTTTGTATCGAATGCCACCACTAAAACTTTGATTAAAGAAGGACGATCCAGTTTATTATTATTTAATATATATATATATATATATATATATATATATATATATATATATATTATGGAAATAGTATTCTGTGATGTAAAAAAAAAAAAAAAATTATATATTTGTAAATGTTTTGTCTTTATTTCAAGACTTTCTCAAGATGATTATACAGTTTAACATCACAAGTGCTTTTGAGAAGTTTTATAAATGCACAAGTAGAAGAGCCCGCACATATAAAATCAACAGTACGACGTTCTTTTTTAAAACAGGTGCATTTGAAATGAATGTTTCTGTTTATAGCACAATTGAACCATGGTACTTCACATTTGTATTTTAAACTTTAATTCAAGACATTTTATAAAACAATTTTATAAAATCAACAGTAAGTTGCTTACCGTGCAATGCAGATTACAATGTTTTGTAAAATAAGTCACTGCAAGAAGGCATGTGAAACTTCATCCCAGTGCACCACAGTCAGTCCCTTACTAGAGCAGGCGATCAATCGATTTGATTGAAAAATGAACAATTTCACTAATTTACACAACAAAAATATGAGAGTTTAAAATATTTGTTGAACATCTTTCAATCCTAGGCATCGTTGGGTCTCCCTGCTAATTATTTACTTAATGATGCACTGATGTGACACAAGGATTGGAGAGTGGTATTTGGAAAGCCAATGTCACAGAGGAAGAGAACTCTGGGCAACCAAAAAATATTTCTGGCCAGCTACATAGGCATTCCCTGGTAGAGGCTGCTAGGGTGATTAGCAATAAGCTAACTCCTCTTCAAGGAGAGAATGTAAAGCCTGGGAGAGTGAACCTCCTAGAACTGCACAGAACCAAAGCCATATCTCAACAGAGAACAAAACATTTCACCAATGGCCTATGCCCCGTTGGCTTCGGTATCAAGGGATACCCCTAGCTGAACGAACTTTTTCTTGCTTAACTATGGTTGATGGAATAAGAACAATATACCTCGGCTGATTAAATGTTTAAAATTCTGTATAAGTACTCAAGTCTGAATATTAGATTGACAAATTTGTAGTGAGGAATGAACTTTTGGCCTTACACAACACCTTTGTTCACTGGACTATGAGTCTATGGGTTTTGGTCCGAAATACTGTAAGGAATTAAAAAAGATGCACGTGAAGAAGATCGGAAGCGACATTGGCTGAAACGCTGTGAGAACAATATACATGATGAGATTAGCATTATAAAAATATTTCTGAATAATTAATCGCTATCAAAACTATGACACAAAATAGTTTTAGAAAAAAAAACAATTTCTTTTGTTTTAATTAAAAGCAAAATTTTTCTTTAATTTAAAAAAAAAAAAAAAAAAATACAAACCTTGCCTGATGACAAAAGAGTATAGGAGTTGTAAAAAAAAAAAAAAAAATTTAAATAATAATAGAAAAAAAAAACTCCCCTGGTGACAGACAAAACAGTACAGGAGTTGTATAATAAAAAAAAAAAAAAAAAAAAGAAAAAAAAAATATATATACAAACCTCTCCTGATGACTAGAAGAACCAATAGGGCCTGGAGAACTTGGAACACCATTTTTTCTGTTTTCTAACTTATCAATGGATGCTTGAGCTAATTCCTGTGGAAAAGAGAATCACAAAAGAAATTCATTACAACAAATACACACACACACGTGTATATATATATATATATATATATATATATATATATATATATATATATATATATATATATATATACTAGCAATTCAACCCGGCTTTGCTCGGGCCCTATGTACTATTCATAACTTTATGTACATATGTATATATATATTAAAAAATTTTACTCATGTCTAGGAAACCTACATCTAAAATTTTAAGTATTCAGACCCAAAATTAGCAGAATCTGCAAAGGTCAACTTTTTCAACTTTGACGTCTTAGCAGCCAAATTTTCATCTAAAATCTGATTAAAAAGCTTGCTGCATGTCTGAATACCCTTTATATAAAATTTCCAATGTTTAGATCCAAAATTGACTGAATAGTTTGCTATGGACCGCAAAGGTCAAATCTTTTGAACTTTGACCCCTTGGCAGCCAAATTTTCAGCCAAACACCGATTAAAAGGCATGTTTGAATATACTTTATGGAAAATTTCAAATGTTTAGACCAAAAATTAGCTGACTAATTTGATAGAGGCCGCAGAGGTCAAATTTTTTTTTTTTTTTTTTTTTAAACTTTGATCCAAATTTTGACACCCTTAACATTTATTGTTTTGGACTCAAATCAAGTTAAAAAGTTTGATCCATGTCCAAGTAACCTACATCTACAATTTCCAGTGTTTAGACCCAAAGTTGGCAGAGGAGTTTGGTAGAGTTTCCAAAGGTCAAATCATTGAACTTTGACCCCTTGACAGGCAAATTTATGGCTGAAAACCAATTAAAAAGGTTTTCCCAAATCTCAATACCCCTTATGTGAAATCTCAAGTCTGCAGACTGAAAATTGGCAGAGTAATTTGGTAGGGAAATGTATACACACAAAGAGACAATTTCACTTTTATAGATTTATAGATACACACACATACACATATTTCTGTGGAAATACGTTTTTTTTTTTTTCAATTATATTTCACCTTTTATTTATACTAATCCTTAATTCATGAAGCTCAATGTCAGAACATATAACAAATAAATTACAAAAGTCTATATTCCAAATTTCATGATGTTGACCATCTTACAATTTATTCCTTTAAGTACATTGACATTCACAATTCTTGATAGAACCTGTTTTGAAGCACAAAATCATTTATTTAAGTATTATATCAATCAATGAACCTATTCTGCCCTTAACTCCTCAGAAAAAAATAGCACTTACCAACCTGTCAAAAGAAAAAATGCATATGGGCAAAACAACAAAATCTAAAAATGTGAAGAGAAGTTGTAAACAGTATTGAGCAGGGAATCATTTTGGTCCCTATATAACAGTAAATGTGATGGTCCTATAAATCCATCATTCTGAAAATGCTGATTGAATAGCTCTTGTACATTGAAGGCTCCCAGTTTTTAGTTAGAAACAAAGTAATTAGGGTCGAAGATAATTATTATTAAAGGAGAATGCTGGAATCAAACTCAGTATTGAAAGTTAAAATGAATACATATTGTCATTTAGATACGATTCCAGGGATGCAGTGGAATTATCTACTGTAGGTAGAAATAACTATAAAAACAAAGTTAGGTCAGTTAGCTTGACTTTGCAAATGAAGATCCTATGAATGGGGCTGTCCACGTTGACTGCAGCATCCTTGTGGCTGACGAGCCTGATACAGGACAAGCAGGTTTGACCACAGTGGCCGCAGTCAAAAGTCATATCAGGTACAGCTACTGAGGTTTCCTGAAGCGTTTCTCCTGTAGATTCTCTGTGTGAGAGACCTAAAAGGAGGTGACAGCCTGGTGGACAGTGCGTTGCCAGGTGTGACGGCTAGCAGCGAGACCAGTGGTGGTGGTCAATGGTAATTGCAATGACAATGGGCGCTTACTGCTAGAGTTTTGCATAGAGCTACAACTTGTCATCACAACAAACACCATCTTCAAACAAAAGGATAGACTAAAGGTCAGTAGAATAATGAACAATTAAATTAGAGAATGTCCTTTGTGTCCCTAGGACATGTATTTGAAGCATATGCAATATCCACATGCAAAGCATGCACATATTTGGTCACGTTCTGACATCACAAAGAAATATAGATCCAATATATACACTTAAGTTAGGGTTCGAAAACAGTTAGCAGTTGAGAGGAGAGACAGGGCAGTCAGAGTTCAGTTCAAGAGTTGGAGAGAGAGTTAGTTTAAGCTCCTTCAGGAAGTAAACGACGGGGGTGGGGGGAGAAGACAAAATGTAACAATCTAACACGGTATTGGATTCTCATCACCAGCTGGAAAATAAATGTCTTCATATTGTTATGTAAGCTTAGGTCTTTGTTTGTCATCAACCGCAAGGTAATGTGTTTTTGTCTTCTGTTATTATATCACATCATGCTGTTCTATCTTGTAAAACGAACTTTATACGAAACCCCTTGCAAAGTGTTGACTGTATCCCCCTTAGCAATAATGTATCTCCTCTCCGTGTTTACAGAACTGTTCATTTACACGTCTCCCTTAACATCACTCAGCCTCCTAGTATATATGTGCCCCCACCCCATAATTGAGTCGTCGTTGCTGAGTACACCATTACATGACGTATCATCATTCTATGAACCACCTGCAATACAACATAGCACTAATTAATTAACTAATAATAAATAGCTTTTATAGTTGAATGCTATTCTAACATTGTCTGAAACAAAGATTGTGAATGAAAAATACATTTGAGGAAGGCTGTGCAATCTCCAACCACACTTTTTTTGAATTGGCACTGCTTGAGTATAGTGGCAAAAAGAAGTCTAGGATGACTGGAAACAATGCAGAGATAAGCAGAGAGTACATACAGCACCTGGAATTCCCAAATAGCCACTGATTTCAGTACTGACCAGGCTCAACGTTGCTTAACTTCGGTGTGTGTGTGTGTGTGTGTGTGTGTGTATGTCTGCTAAAAACTTTTGACAGATGCGTCGGACTGTGACGAAACCTGTATTGTTTTAAACTTCAAACTTTTGGACGACAAATATCGAAAAATTGGCTAAAAATATTAATTCTTTCACCCTCAACTGGCCAGTTTTCTACAAGGAGGGGGGGGTCGCTTTTTTTTTTGCTGATATTTTCGAAAGTCATCCCCTGTTTTTGATTGATTAGCCATGAATTCAACGTTTGCCACTTCTGGTTTTGCAATGGACGCAACAGCAAAGACGTCACATTTTTTTTTACATTCTTTTCCTCTTTAGCGGTATGGGTCCGAGCTTGCCTACTACCACTTTTTTTTTTTTTTTGCACAACACACACCACCAAACATCCGGGCAACGCCGGGAATCAAGGTTAGTATACAGGGTGGCCACGAAGTCACGCACCAATGTTAATATTTATATTTTATTTCTGGGGTCACATTAAGCAAATTGTTTATTCAACGAAGATTCGTGATTTGGATCATCTGAAGAGTCGTATTATTGATGCTTGTCTTCAAATTGATGGTGATGCTGATTTACTGAATCGTGTCTACAGGAACTTTGAATTTCGTATTGGCTTGTGCATAGCTGCAAACGGCGAACATATCGAGCAATTGTAATCCTTGTAAAGAACTTTGAATTTGAATAAATGTTACTACTATAACTTTTTTAATTTTTTAACTTTTTTAATTAACATTGGTGCGTGACTTTGTGGACACCCTGTGTATATATATATATATATAATATAAAGCTGAATGCCTGTGTGTGTGTCTAGTCACAAATAGGCTCCTATATGGTTGACTATTATAGAAAACTGATTACATATAATCATAGAAGATGTATCGAGACACAGGAATGAGTATGTTTGGTCTGGCAGAACGGTGGTTCATTAAAATTGTGAGGTCTGCGTTCGCACCTGGTCCACAAAGTATGGAAATAAAAAATTAAAAGAAAACGTTTACAAGTGTTTTTGATATAGATGTACATAATAATACTTTGATAAGTATGTTTTAACTTAAATAGGGATGATATAATAAAATTGTGAGGTCTGCGCTCGTGCCTGGCCTCCATAGAATGGAAATAGGCACAAACTTTAATAAAGACTTTTCATATCTAACTGCATATGTATACTTTGATAATTACGTTTCAGCTTGAAGAAATATGGTATAATAAAATTATGGGGTGTTCGTTCGCGCCTGACCTCCATAGAATGGAAATATATCACAAAGTTTAACAACGTTTTTTAATATAGATCCACAGAATATTGTGATAAGTGTTTCAATGTGAACAGGTACTTTCATAAATCAGAGTCCATTTTCTGTAGGCTGTTTCTGAACCCAGTCAATGACGGGTACTTTTGCTAGTGTATATTATATATATATATATATATATATATATATATATACCCACTAGCTTTTCAGCCCGGCGTTGCCCGGGTGTTTGGATGTGTATGTTAAGCAAAAAAAAAGAAAAAGGAAAAGGGGTAGTAGGAAAGCAGGCTCAAACCCGTACCGCAAAGGAGGAAAAGAATGGGGTAAAACCTAACGTTTATGCTGTTACGACCACTGCCAAACCGGAAGCGACATAAATTAAGGCTAGACAATCTAAAGGAGAGGATAACTTTAAAAAATATCGACAAAAAAAGTGACCCCCCCCCTCTGTAGAAAAGTGTCTAGTTGAAGAGGAAGATATTAATGTTTTAGCCAATTTTTCGATATTTGTCGTATGAAAGGTCGAACTTTAAAACGATACTGATCTTTGTAAAATCCGTCGCTTCTGTTGAAAGTTTAAGGCAGACATGCAAACAGACATACATACATACATACATTTATATATTAGTAACTAAATATTTTCGACCCAAACTGATGAAAAAGCTTGCCCTATCTCTGAATACCCTTTATGTAAAATTTCAAATATTTAGATCAGAAATTGTCTGAGTAATTTAGAAGAGACTGCAGAGGTCAATTCTTTTTAAACTTTGACCCCTATTATGACCCCTTAAAATTTATTGTTTTGGGCTCAAATCAAGTTATTAAGTTATATCCATGTCCAAGGAACCTATATCTAAAATTTCAAGTGCGTAGACCCAAAATTGTCGGAGGAGTTTGGTAGAGTTCTCAAAGGTCAAATCATTGAACTTTGACCCCTTAATTGCCAAATTTCTGGCCAAAAACCGATCACATCGATTTCCCCAAATCTCAGTACCCTGTATATCAAATTTCGAGTCTGGAGACTAAAAATTGAAAGAGTTATTGCATAGGGAAATGTACACAGACACACACGTTCACTTTTATATATATATATATATATATATATATATATATATAGTAATGTGATTGATAATTTAAAATTTAAAAATCAAATTATAATTAAATTAAAAATCCGTTTCATAAGAAGGAACAACAACAAAATCAATTATTTGTACGATCGTTTCAGAAAAGTGTTTTTATTGTGATAGACATCAAGTTACGGACAATAATTATTACATATAGTTTTTTAATAAACAAGGTTGCCTCATCAGCAAATTGTGAAGGGTTTTTCTTAAATTTAAAAGACACCATAAATAAACCTAGCATTAAAAGTAAGGCAGATGTATCTTTTTAATTTTTCGCCTTTTGAAATCAGGAACTATGGTTAAAGTACTCATATAGATGTTTGCTATAGCTTTTCACCTTATCGAATACTTTGATAAGTATGTTTATTTTAAATTATCAATCACATTACTAAATATTAAATTAGCTCTAGGATATTTACCTATCGAGCTTATTATATATCTAAATTACAACGAGCACTTTTTCTTTCCTGTATTTTAATTAAACTAGTAATTTCACTGTTACATTGAAATGTACTCTGCTCTTTAGACTATTGTTCTAATTTCCTTTAAATTATATATATATATATATATACACACTCATATAATTTAATTTATTTATTTAAGTATTAAAAACAGAATTGACAGGTGGCCGCAATAAAAGTTAACTCTGCTGCTTCATTAATGAGGTCAGATAGAAGTAGCAGAGTTAACTTTTACTGCAGGGCAGCTTTTGGGTTTGTTTACCCAACTTTGGCTGGTTGTTTCCCCCAGATGTTTGGGGGGGGGGACCAGCTCCCCATAAAAATGGGATTATCCAGATTGAATAGCAATTGTCTGATATAAGACGTTTTGACCCTACATTGATCAAAGCTGATTGCTACTGGACGTTCCCCCGGTGCAATTTCCGGGAATAATTCTTAGCTTTGAATCAGTTTCGGTTTTATACAAAAAAGCTGAACGAACACAAGACGGGCTGAAATAGCAAGAATTTTGTAAAAATCGATGTAAATAAATCTAGACGCGACCCGTGTTCCCAAATCGTAGATATTATTATCTAGGGGGTATATAAACACTTCTAAGCGATAGCCCCCTCCCCCCCCGGGACCACTGGCGAAAAAAGCCTTTTCGTGGCATACAGAAATGCGTGCGCTGCATTTGCCTTATAGATGACTGATCTAATGCATTCATGACCTCAAAGTTTCATCTCTCTGTTGTAGATATTGATGATATGAGACTAAGAAAACAACCCGTCATAGATGTGCATCACAAGCAGAGATGTGTCATTGAATTCCTGGCAAAAATGCATTGAAAATTGTGGTGACTATGCAGAAAAATAAATTCTAAAGCATAAAATGTCACTCGTTTTAATGGTACTACTGACGTCTTTGTAGATCTTCATCGTTTTGAATAAAAAAATTAAAAAAATGTGGTTTGCACTTTTGGAACTACCCTTGTATATAGATATTTGAGGAAGGCTGGAGAGCAGATCTGCTGAGATGTATGCATTAATGAAGATGATAACTTACTTTCATCCCATCAGCCAGGGCTTTGATGACTTCATGGGCGTTGTCCTTATTTAGCTGATCATCACCATACAGCAGGATCTTGTCAGCCCAACGAATCAGGCGCGCTAGACACTGGCACACCCGGTTATGGCGGGATAACATCATAGTGCTGAAATGAAAAAAAAAAAAAAATGAAGCGGTTTTCAAAGGCATCAATTTTTCCAAAAAAAATATTGAAACATGGTCATTCCAGTGAAAAAAATGAATATTTCATTAACCAAATTTCACATTAACCCCCCACCAAAACAAAACAAAACAGTGGTGAATGCTCTGACGAACTGCAATCACTTGTGCCCCCACGACGCGAGCACCCTCGACAAACCCGACAGGCTACTAGATCCCACCCCCACACTGTAGAGGTCCCTAGATGTAAAAGATCTTTTTACTCCAATAGTTTCTTCCCCAGAACCGCAAGACTCTGGAATTCCATTCCAGGTCCCTGCTTCCCCAACAGTACTGACGTGCAGAAGTTCAAGTGTAACGTGAACCGACACCTTGCTGCCCAAATCCCTACATAGTACCCCAGTAGTTGTTGCCCCTGATAGTAGCCCCCTACACCAAAGTGGCAATTTGCCTTGTTTGGGGTGAAAATGTAATAAAAAAAAAAAAAAAAGAAAAAAAAAAAGAAAACGAAAAAACTATGGACAATTAGAAATAAAAAAAATTAAAATCTTGACAATCATAAACTGAATAGTAAACATGGCAGCCCAAAGCTGACATGATCCCCAGTGAGTGCACAGTGAACGAGGCATAAAAAAAATGACTAAGTTCAGCATTTACCTCCCGCCCCATTTAGCTCCAAAAGTCTCCAGGGGACGTCAAATCCTGGTGAAAATGAACAAACGGTGCAGTTTTAGGCCTTATGTAAATTTGAGTTCTGTACCATGCAAAAAAAAAAAAATGACTAAGTCCATCATTTTTTACCTCGACACTTCGATTTGAGTTGTTTCCTCTTATTTATTTCTTTGGATTTAATCATGGCAGCAGAAAACACTAGAACTCACTTTGTGTAAAACATGATTTTTTTTAATAAAAAACCTCAAAAAACTACTTGATCAAATTATGTGATTTTTGGAATATTTGATCTTCGTTCTGTGACTGGTACATACATCATACAGACGCGTTTGAATTTTTTTTTTTCCTTTTAATTGCCGGCATAAGTGCCAATCTGAATAAGCCCCCCCCCCCCATCTCTCAAAAATAAACACTAACGATCATTTCAGTAAAATAAATAAATAAATAAATAACAACGTATGGGTATTTTGGTAAAAAAAAAAAAAAAAAAAAAAAAAAAAAGAATGATGTGAATTTTGGTAAATATAATAAAAAAAAAAAAATGCGTTAATTGAGGAAAAAAAAAACGCTAGTAAAACGATGTTGGGAATTTCTCAACCAAAAAAAATCGTAATTTCAGTAAAAAATAAAAATGATAATCATTTTTACAAAAAAACGATTAACAATCCGATAAAAATTTATTTTGGTAAAAATATGCTGAGCATTCTGGTTAAAAAGAAAGTTGGACATTTTAGTAAAGATAATACCAGATATTTCAGAAAAAAAACAAAAACAATTATAGACACTTTGGTAAAAAAATGTTAGAATTAGAATTAAAAAAGCATTGCATATTTCAGTAAAAAAAAAAAGTAGAATTAACGTAACTTTCAGTACAAATAAAATAAATTTTGGGCATTTTGGTTAAAAAAATAATCGATGGGCATTTTGATAAAAAAATTAATTGATGGGCATTTCGATAAAAAAAAAATAATCGATGGGCATTTCGATAAAAAAAAAATAATTGATGGGCATTTCGATAAAAAAAATAATCGATGGGCATTTCGATAAAAAAAAAAATAATCGATGGGCATTTCGATAAAAAAAAATAATCGATGGGCATTTCGATAAAAAAAAATAATCGATGGGCATTTCGATAAAAAAAATAATTGATGGGCATTTCGATAAAAAAAATAATTGATGGGCATTTCGATAAATAAAATAATTGATGGGCATTTCGATAAAAAAATAATCGATGGGCATTTCGATAAAAAAAATAATCGATGGGCATTTCGATAAAAAAAGTTATGGGCATTTCGATAAAAATAAAATGTTAGATATTTTGGTTAAAAAGAGAATCATGGTAAATTTGTTAAAAAAAAATCAATTGGCGCTTAGCTAAAGTAAAAATAATATGGCGATTTTAATGAAAAATAAAAAAATGATAGCATTTCATAATAAAAATGATAAGGATTACCACAAAAATGCAAAAAAAAAAAAACGATAGGCATTTTGGTTAAAAAAAAATGTAAAAACTGCATTTTTAATTTAAAAAAAAAAAAGAAAAGAAAAGACGATGCAATATTTGGAAAAAAATGTGCATGTTGAAGAATTTTGTTAAATTCAGCCATATTGGAAGAGAAAGATGGAGAAAAGAAAGCATTATGGCAGATCAGAGAGGTTGACTTGTTTGCTGTGACATTTATTGAATGGATTTCTATCAGTATTTTGTTTTATTTTCAAGTTTTGAGTGATTATTGAGACTCCAGGGAGGATAGCCTCAGGTCTGCCATTTTGTTGTTGTTCTAACTTAAGCGCTCGGCATTATCTGTGTTTTGAAGTAAATAAACCATATAAAATAAATTAAAACACAAAAAATTATTCCAGGTAGGTCTTGCCTTTGGTAATAGTTATTTGTTACATATTTGTTCTTTTACCACTTTATAGTTTTGTTGTCTATATTGCAAGATGCCTATCGTTGCATGCGAGAGTAACAGTTATAACGAGCAGGTTGTCTTTTTATCCAAAAATTAAAATTCAAGATTAAAATGTTCTAGCACACAGAAATATATATATGTGTGTGTGTGTGTGTGTGTGTGTGCGTGCGTGCATATTAGGACGATTAATTAGAATCGGAATCAGTAAAATCGGAACTTCTAGGGAGCATTGGAATTGGAAAAATTTGTGCCTATTTTCCAATGCCAAAAACGATTCTTGTAATTGTCTTTTTTATTCGATTTTGTTTAAAGCAAAATCTTCCACTGCTAGTAGTAATGATAAACAATTCGGGACAAGATCAAAGTGTAGTATCTGTTCTTCAGATGCTGCACTTCAATTTCTTGTTCTATCAGTGGAGGAGAAATCCTTCACGACTGAGACAATTTTAATTTTTGTTCCTTTTCTCCACGTTAAAAAACGACCCTGGTGTCTAACTCTGTCCCGTGGGGAGGCACTGTAAATAGGAACAATAAATATTTATTGATTTTAAACTACCAGTAAAACTAAAAATCGATAGATCATCCTCCACAAGTGTTTTTACGCTTGAGAAAATGCCTGACGAATTCTCACGAGAATGAAACGCAGAATATACTGTGTAGCTTAATTGCCACATCTATTTTCATAACTTACTACCTAGTTTTACTTGTGTATTGAGCACTGTTGAAGTAAATACTGAAAATTTATAATAAAATTATATTGTTGTATATTAATTTATGTGATTAAATGAAGTAGTCATATATATATATAACTAGCGGGGGTACCCGGCGTTGCCCGAGTGTTTGTTTCCGGGACGGGGGGGGGGGGGGTTAAAAATGTTATGGTAGGTAAGTAGGAAGGATCAAACCCGGAGTCATGAGTAAAAGTTCTTAACCGATTTTGGCCGTGACTTCTCAGCAGAAAAAGTATAGAAATCTAAGATTATCGAGGAATTTGAGAAATAATAAGCCTATAACACACCTCAGATATTGTTCTGCCGTTTGTGCATATTATATTTGCATGAAATATCTTGATTTTTAATCCTATTAAGGTCAAAATCCGACGGGAAAAAATGAGTTCATTTTATTTATATAGAGATTATAAAACTCAAATGACCTTGTAACGATGTATGTAACCCACTTTCCGCTTTACGACATCCAGTTGCGCATGCACGCATGACCTGCGCACTGAAATATTAACATTATTATTTCAAAATTATTATTTAACATGGGATGAGTGGGGTTTAAAATAACAAATGTAATACAGAAATGAATGATGTAAAAAATAAAGCAGATCTATCAAAATTTGACTTTAACTATAATAAGTATTATGGTATCTGTTCAGTGCATATGTTAAAAAAAATTTCGAAATTATTATTTAACATGGGAAGAGTGGGGTTTAAAATAACTTAAACGTAATACAGAAATGAACGATGTAAAAAAAAAAAAAAAAAAAAAAAAAAAAAGCAGATATATCAAAATTTGAATTTAACTATAAGTATTATGGTATCTGTTCAGTGCACATTTACCTCTAAGTATGGCCAACCACTTATAATTCAGTAACTGTAAATTTTTTTAAAAAAAATAATCAATTATGATAAACAGAACTACTCCTAGAAATCTATCTATATTCTTTTTTTCATTTTAATATACCTTCATAGAAATGTTTCTGTTATGTCACAAAAAAACCCTATTTTCTTTAAGTCACAAGTGTCACGCTCATACATGAATTGCATAGCTAATATAACATACTGACCCAACGGGTCACGGGTAGTCTAGTATATACATAAATACATACATAATTGGTATATTTAGGCAACATTTTTTCATTCAAGCAAATATTATTAAATGCAACGGAGACGCTATGATTCCTTTTTTTAATCTTTCGATTTTTCGTATAATCTTAAGTAAACGGCGATAAGTTAAAATATATAGTCAATGAAAAGTCAATTAAAAATTTGAGTATTAAAATCAGCAAGTTCATAGACGCCGTTAACAAAGTCTGTCCAATACGAACTATGCAAAACATTTTAGAATGTTACTGCTTTTCTCGAATGCGATATCATTTTCATCGACTCTATATATTTTAACTTATCGTCGTTTATTGTATATTTTAGTTTTCACTTTTAATCCTCATTTTCGCTCCTCCAGACTTTTACTTCAACACCTGATGATGATTCGTGGACGAATCGAAAGCGCTTGTGACAGCAACAACTATGGAACTTTTATTAATACTTTTTGATACTTTTTTGATTGATACAGAAAAGATTGTATGGAAAATCGAAAAATTAAAAAAAGGTCGCATAAAGCAAAGTGTCTCTGTTGCATGTAATATTTGCTTTATATATATATATATATATATATATATATATATATATATATAAAAGTAATCTTGTTTTGTTCTACAGAGTTAAAATTTGATATATCGGGTGTTTGGACCTGTAGTACACTTAATTTGGTTTTTAGCTAGCTGAACCTAATGAATACTGAACAAATTTATCTAAATAAACATAAACATTAAGATTTCAAATAACTGCTAGTTCCTCTTCTATCTTTTATTTAATAAACCTTTTCTATGCTTAATATTTGTTGTGGCATCCATCTAACATTTTTCTTTATTAATCCGAAGACTCAGCTTATAAAACCATCATAATTTCTAGAAATGACGTTTTGAAAAAGCTACGCTCAAGTTGTGTTTTCTACTGAAGAATATATATTAGCGAAACATACAATACTGTTTAAGTTTCCAAGTTAAACCTGAAAAACCTTTATTTCTAAGTACAGGGTGGAATAATAAAGTTTTTGCCCTAAAGAAAACAACACTACAGCTTTATTTAAAAATTTTCATTGAAAAAAATCAACTCAGGTAACTTGATTATGTAGTATAGCTGACATCTATTCAATGTCACCGCCTTCAGCCTCAATCACCGCCTCGATAGTAGCTCAGAACTGTGAGCATGCCTTTTCTACAAGCACCAGCGGTAGCTCGGCAAATACTTGGCGGATGGTGGTAATCAGGCTGGCTTTAGTGTTGTGGTGAGAGGTTATGTTGGTGATGTTCTTAATGTACAACCAAACGAAGTAGTCCAGCAGGTTCAGGTCAGAGGAGGGGAGCAGTGACATAAGAGTACAAAGACGTACCACTCCTCCTAAAGCCAAGCTTGGGTCTCTTTGGACTTGTGGGCCAGCGCCCAGTCCTGTTGCCACACCCAGAGTCTGACAGTGGCCACCTGATTGCATCAGGGGATCACCACACTCTTCAGCACATCTAGGTACACTTTGGTGTTGACTTTTAAGCTGATGTCGAAGATGTGAGGTGGCATGATGTGGCCCTTACTTTAAACCACACCAAAAACCATAACCATGTCTGGAAACTTTGTTTTCATCACCCTGAGCACGTCCTTGTTATGCGTAGCAATCCAGCAATGCATTTTGAGGGTGCTGGCAATGGTCCTGTTGTCATAACTTGGATCGGTAGAAAAGCAGGAGTTGTACACTGGCACATCTCCGATCTCACTCGTTGAACATTGAGTCACTTTCAGACATGATAGAAGGCTCCTATTGCTCTTGGGATTTATACACAACTGGCCAACTAGTAGATGGTCTGCAACAAAAAAAGAAAAACAGTTTTCATCAAACGGAAATGGAATCATGTCTTTTCTAGGGCAACAATTTTATCATTCTACCCCGTAGCATCTTAAAAGTTATCTTCCACTATACTCATTTAAAAAAAAAAAAAAAAACAAGCTAAGAATGTGGGATCCCTCTCCACATGTGAAAAATTTACTTTCACCATGACTAATGTTTGTGAAAAATTTCAAAAAGCATCCAAGGCATGGTTGTTGAGAAAAGTTCAAACAAATGAATGATTTAAGGGCAATTTTACCCCTATATCGGCCCCTTACTACTGTATTGAAAAAAGTACAAATAATGGCCCCCTGGAAGGAGTGGGAGGGGGGGGGGCAACCTGAGTTATCAAAGTACAATGTCAGAGTACAATGTCCTCCGGGGTTATAAATCCAGGTAGGCAAATTATTGGTCCAGGGAAGAAGGCAACAATCCCATATAACAAAAAAGTGTAGTTGCTCCTTATTGATTTTCCAAAAGGTATACGGGGCAGCCGTATTCGTTGGGGCGTTGAGTGTGTTTTGGTAGATATAATCCAAAATCCTTAATTCGAATATATGTGTCTATATGTTGCTTTTTCAGAATTTAAATATAACAACTAAACTTATATATTGCTTTATGCTTAAATATTGAGCTTCTCCTTTTTGGATAGGATCACCCTGAAAGTATTACTTCAAGTAATATCTATCAGGATCTTTCATCTGATTTCTAATCAGTATATTATCTCGATTATATATATATATATATATATATATATATAAAAATAAATTAAAAAAATGTTATATATATATAAGGCAAACCTAACAGACGCATCGGAATGTGACAAAACAGGTATCGTTTTAGAGCTCGGTCTGTTGGACGACTAATATCGAAAAATTGGTCAAAAACGTTAATTCCTTCACCCTAAGCGTTTTAAATAACTGATGATAATTGTGCTTTTTTTTTTTTGCTTTTTGCTTTTTTTAAAATCTTCTTTGGTTCCAATTCTGTGCAAATATTAAATCTTTATTTTTTATTTCAGAATTTAAATTAAAATTTTTCTGAACTCTTAAGATAAGGATTAATAATTTCTATTATCTGGACTATGATTCTCATCTTGACTGTTATTCTTTTATACAGTTCATAAATATTTTTTAAACAAAATTTCTTTAAAAAAATATAAAAACTATTCATAAATATTAAAAAAAAAAAATCAATTCATAAACATATTTTTATTATAAAGGTTACAATTTTGTTATAAAAGGCCAAATAAAGACTGTTTGAATAAAACTTGTATTTTTAGTTTGCTTAAAAAAAAAAGATACATTCTATACACTTTTGGTCATCCGTAGCTAAAATTTTGTCTGTTCTAAGTTTGTTCCGCCAAATGGCTTTGTAAACACGGGGATGCAGAAAGTAAATTTAACCCAAAACTGGTATCGTTAAGCAGATCAATCTCTCAGGCGAAAAATATGTAAAGATTGGTCAAAAAGATTAATTCTATCTGGTTGAACTGGGGATGTTTCTTGCAAGGAGGAGTAACTGTTTGTGTTGACATTTTTTAAAGTCGTACGCCTAGCAATCTCAATGTATGTTTAAAAGAAACATTATTTTGATGTGTCGTGACATCATAAGTTGCGGTGACCGTGACAGCTAGCCCGTTAATATTTTTTCCACCTACTTTTCCTCTTTTGCATTACAGGTTTGAGCCTGCCTACTGCAGCTAAATTAATTTTTTTTTTTTTTTTTTTGCGGTCGCACCGCACTCACTGCTATTTTGATTGAACCTTTTTCTTTTTTTTAGGGGTTGCTTTAATATCCTTAGTGTCCCACCTCTCTCCACCTGAGCTACGCTTTTCAAACATTCAGCTATTTGTTGGCTCCGTCAATCTCGAGCGATCATGAAGTTCTGCATCCTGGTTTAGTTGGGGGGGGGGGATTGCAGCTTGTTGTGTGGCTGTGCAGGCTGATGCGGGAGCCACAAGACCTGCCACAATCGCTGAAGATGTAGCTTTTCTGTCTCTCTGCCTGGGCTGGGGTCGAAGCTGGATCTGTCCTCCTCTTTCTACGGGCCTGCTTCTCCCACCAACATGTGGTTCTCCTCCTCTCGAATGTCTCAGCCACACGCTGGATGGTGGTCTGCCACTCCTCACGGTCAGAGGCAGCAATCTCAAGCTTCGAGGGTCTGAAATTGCCGGCCCTCGGGTCACACTTGCAGACATCCTTGTAGCGGAGGGCTGGTCGGCCGGTAGTTCTTGTGCCAGTTCTTTAGGGATTCGTCCATCATCCATCCGGCTTACATGGCCCAGACAGCGCAGACATCTGGTCATCAAGATGGCACATATGCTGGGTATCCACATCTTGGCTAGGATGTCGATGTTGGGGACATGGTCCTGCCAGGTCAGGCCAAGTAGTTTGTGGATGCAGCGAAGGTGGAAAGCATTTAGACTAGCTTCCTGGTTCGAGTAGAGTGTCCATGCTTCACTACCATATAGGAGAGTGCTCAGCACAACTGCCTGATAAACTCATCCTGGTGTTTACGATCAGCATATCGTTTTCCCATACTTGCTTGGTGAGATGGGGCATTGCTGTAGTTGCTTTGTCAATCCTTGTATCCAGCTTGGAATCGAGGGAGAGGTTGCTAGAGATGGTCAAACCAAGGTACGTAACCTGTCCACCACCACAAGGGTATGCTCATCAACTGAGATGGTTGGCACATTGTGTGCTTCTTGGCACATGATCTCAGTTTTCTTTAGGCTGATGGTTTGGCTGAACCCCTTGTATATTGCTGCAAAGCTGTCCACGAGTCGCTGCAGCGCTTCCTCTGAATGTGCAGCATCATCAGCAAAGAGCAGTTCTCTGATGTAACTTTCTCCTTGCACGAAAGCGTGCGAGGTTGAAAGGTCCCCCACTGCTTGTGTGTGTACATACACGCCATCATCAGAATCTTTAAAGAAGTATGGAGAAGAAGATTCCAAAGAGTGTAGGAGCGAGGACGCATCCCTGTTTCACGCCACTTTTAATTGGGAAGGGTTAAGAGCTTGACCTTAAGTGGAAAGAAACAATCAAGAGTTTGGAAGAGAAGCTGCAAACACCTTTAATATGTTTCCATTACGCCATTTTGAATTTTATCAAACAAAGTCACTAAATCCAACTATTCGTACTAACAATCTACATTAATTTATGAATCTTCTACCAAAATTTTCTATTTAATAATTAGTAAATTTATTAATTCTAATTAATGTATACATACTTATGAAAATAACATCAATAAATTATAAACTATTATACATGTTTGTATATACGAAACTAAACTAAACCACAAAATTTTTTTCGGATTTTAGTCATGTCAAATTACACTTCATTTTCTTTTGACAGATTAATCGTTGCTATTTCTTCTGATGAGTTAAGGGCATAATAGATTCACTGATTGATGTAATAATTAAGTGATTGATTTTGCGCTACGAAACAGATACTGTCAAGAATTGTAAAAGTCAACCGAATGAAAGGAATAAATTATAAGATGGTCAACATCATGAATTTTGGAATATAGTTTTTTGTCATTTATTTTCTCTCTCCCTATATATATATATATATATATATATATATATATATATATATATAATTTTGTAATATTATTTAAAATTTACATTTCAAATATTTCACACATCTTGAACCGAAGTTGATGGTCGCCACCATATATGTCTTCTCTGCTTGAAGTCTTTTTGGGTGAGAGAGAGAAAGAAAGAGAAAGATTGATAGCCGATCTCATTACATCAACCACCTGCGTGTGCTGCCACGCTCTAGACCAGGGATGGGCAAACTTTTCAGTGCAAGGGCCACATTAAAAAAATTCAAATTTTACTGGACCGCATAGTATATTTTCCAATATAACTGATATCTAAAAGACAAAATAAAAGGATTTCAAAGAAAAACTGCAATTAATTTTCACATTACTAAATATAAAATCCTTTTGGGCATTCAATATTTGCTTTGGTGGGCGGCCTGCGGATCGTAGTTTGCTCGCCCCTGCTCTAGACACATCTTTAAATTTCGCCAGCTGAGAGAGAGAGAGAGAGAGAGAGAGCGCGCTTCGGAAATATACCCATCTCAGACGCAATTTTATCAAGGATGTCATTTATGAATGTAGGAATAATAAAGCTTCAAAGATTGTGCCCTAAGGCACAACTGCATTAATATCATGTTGTTTAAACATATGGCCATAGAAGAAAAACTTAATTTTTTTAAAATGTAATGCGAAAAATATTTCACTGTAGAACTCCATACAATCCTCTATTAGACATAATCCCAAATAATAATCCTTTACTTTGAAGTGGTAATATGCATTGTTTGGGGTGAAAAAGAGTATAGAAAAAAAAAAAGGGTTTGAGGTTGCAAGACGAGAACACTAATACAAACAAGCTGCGCATGCGTGGTCCCCCTCTGGTGCTGCATGTGTGATGAAGCTACAAAAATAGTGAAGAAATGATGAATGTGAGAAATGTGAAGGGCCAACGTTGCCTTCACATTTTCGCCAAGTTTCAGAAAAATCTAATGGATGGGGCAAAAGTTATGGGGTAAAAAGTGTCAGTTTTTTTTTTTTGCGATTTTTGGGCATTTATGACCCCTTTTGAGCTCCTGGGAATGCCGAATCCCAGAGAAAAATGGACAAACAGTGCAGTTACATGCCTTAAGACATGTATATTTGAATTCAGCGCCATGGAAGAACTACTATGTAGACATGCATATCAAGTTTGAAAAAAGAGCTCCAAAAGACATGTTTTTTTAACCCTAAAAGTCCCAGAGGGATGCGAACCAGAATTTTGCCAGGGTCACCCATACTGAATTTATATTAAGAACAATGGGCTCCATATTTTGGCCAAGTTTCAGAAAAATCTAATGGATGGATTAAAAGTTATGGGGCAAAACGTGTCATTTTTGGCCATTTTTTACCTCTTTTTGAGCCCCTGGGGACATAACAGGAATCTTCGTAAAAAAAAATTTTTTTTTTTACTGTACACATCTATTTGTGGTAAAATTTCAGGAAAAACTAATCGATGATTATCTGGTAATCATCCGGACTAATGGACGCACGCCACTGAAAACATAGGTCCCTCTCCAATAAATCAGGGGACCAATAATACAGAATCCAAATGATATGACTATTTTAATAAAACTCCTTTAGAATCTGTTGCAAACTTTTTAATATAATTAACAGCGTATGATGCCAAAAAATTCTCACACATAATTTGTGTCTACACAATAAGGAATTTTGTTCTTCATCTGCAGGTTTTTATAATTCAAGACTTCTACAGATTGGCTATCCAACAGGACATCATAATTTTTGTCTTGAGCTTAGCTTTTACAATTCAAGACTTCTATGGAGTGATGACTTTCATTTTTTTTTTTTTTTCTCTTTTCTTCTAAACCTAAAATGGTGTACAACTCAAAAGAATCTGTGCGTTTTTGGTTAATGGTTATCGCTATACGTATAGAACATAATCCTAAAGTTATGCTATTGATTTCCCCAAACAATGTTGATAGGAAAAAAAAAAAAAAAAAAAAAAAAAAAAAGAAGAGAGGAGGAGACAAATTTCATGCACACCACACCTAAAGAGTTTCCATACCAAATTTGGTGCAATTCTAACCAATAGTTTCGGATCCATGAAGATATTTATTATTTTTAGCATTAGCAGCAGCAGTAGAAGTAGTAGTAATAATAGGAGCAGGAGGAGGAGTAGGAGTAACGTTTTTTACAAACCTATGATACATTTGGCATTGCAAGGATGCTTCATGCCAAGTTTGTTGCAGTCCTGTTGAGTAGTTTGGTATCCTATGTGTAATGATCGACGGACAAAAAAAAAAAAAACTCAATTATTATAATAAATACGATAAAAAAAAAATAAATAAAAAAATGTACATAATGAATAACAGCTCGTAAATAGTGGAAGAACCCAATCTAAATGAATGTTGGCGCTTTTGGATGGAGACTGCATCATTATTTCTGGACTAATTTCATACTTTTTTTTCAGCAATTACGTGGTATAGTTAACAATAGAGAAATTTTTAAAAAACAATAAAAAATAACTTTTACCAAACGCATGAAAATTTAATTTTCTACCGATTTTTATAATTTTAAAGTGTAGGAACTGATTGTAAAATTTATTATCTGTAAATTTGTCATCAATACTTAGACGGACACAAGTCAAAAGATGGCGGTCGACATTTTTTTTTTTTTAAAGGTGATCATAAATTTTCATGCTTAAAAGATACTAAAAAGGGCATTAGGGTTAAGGTCGGGGGAGGGGGTCTTACCCTACTATTAAGACTAAGTTCGATTATGTCAGAATATGAAGGCTTGCATGAGGGTAATTCCATGTTAGATTATCGAGAAATTTAATAGGTTTTCGATTTAGAGGATTGTCCATTAATGCAAAGCAGAAAATGCTCTAAACCAACAACCACTTGGAGGTTACACGGTCAAGCGTAAATAGACAATACATCTGAAGACGTCTGAAGATGTCCGAACGATACACGAGCCAAAACGTAAAAAAGTAAAAATGTACTACACTGAGATGTAGGGGAGGACGCCACTCCTTTTCCAGGATTATTCCACTTACCTTTGATCCTCACGTTATAGTGCTAAGTTTTTCTTGAGTTTTATGATTTTGATTAAGAATTGAACAGGGCCTACCCTATTATTAAGCCAACTTTCTCACAGAAGATATATTGCGAGCGTGTCTCTGCTTTATCATTATTTTCATGGCAAGTGTTCGTCTGAGCTCCAATCTATTGTCCCCCCTGTCCTGACTTTCATGAAAAACACTAGTCTACCTGAAACCACTATTAATAATTTTCCCCACTCTTTATCTGTGCCTAAACTTAAACATAGATTCCATGAACAACGCTTTTTCCTTAGAAATGCATGCCTGCGGAACTCTGTTCTGTTTTCCTGCTTTCCAACTGACTACAATATGGTTGTCTTCAAGTCCAACGTGAACAAATTCTTGATGAGCCACCCCTTTAAGTAATCCAATTTACCGAATTTCCACCACTAATGAGGACTACAACATGTTCCTCTTGACCAATGTACACTTATTAAGCCTGTTTTTGAGTTTAATGAATTAAGAGAAAGAGAGAAATGGAGAGTCATAGCTGTCGATGTTTGTACCAGGCAAAACACCACATGAATGAACTATACACACACACACACACACATGAATGCCTACTCGAGAGAACTTGAATGCCTACTAGACATTATCCTAGAGTGTGTAACATCTCTCTGTACATAAGTTTATCAGGTCAATCTGGTATGAGGATACTTTTTGCTACAAGTAAACCCTGACTAAATATTCAAAATTACATATTCGCAGCCCAAATAAGATCTTCTCGGTATGGCTGATCCACACTGGCTTTTGTGAAGAATGGTGCATCTTCTCCAAATGATATTACCTCAAGTAACAACACGAAGCTGGTTACTCAACCAGACCAGATGAATTCTTGTCCTGGAATCCAGCAAGACCAAGAGAGCAAAAAGACCTACTATTCTAATAATGTTCATAATTTTTTTTTTTTTTTTTTTACTAACTCAGTGTTAGAGAGATAAAGGAGAACGTTAATAGAACATTCGAATATCTATGTATCTTATTTAGAGATTAAGTGTTAGCCCCAAGTAGGGGGGGGGGGCTTAATTTCTGAGCATTTCGACTGAAGTAATATAAATTAATTGAATCGTTTAACTGTTAGCCTTTCTCCTAAAAACAAATAAATAGAAAAATAAAATTATTTTCTATTTTAATTTTACTGCAGCATGACCCTAAAACAACATCACCAGTTAACACAGTTTGAAAGAGATTTTGAACACCTTATCTTAATAACTAGCCTAGGTGGCCGGCGTTGCCCGGGTGTTTGTTGAGCAAAAAAAAAAAAAAAGTGCTCAAACCCGTACTGTGAAGGAGGAAAACGTGAAAAAAAAAAAAAAAAAAAAAAAGTGACGTCTTTGCCATTGTGTACATCGTCAAACCGGAAGTGGTAAAGGTTTAAATTAAGGCTAGTCAATCGAAAGCGGAGGATGACTTTCGAAAATACCGGCGAAAAAAGCAACCCCACCTTGTAGAAAAGTGCCCAGTTAAGAGTGAAAAAATTAATGTTTTTAGCCAATTTTTTATATTTGTCATCCGAAGGGTTGAGCTTCAAAATGATACCGATCTCGTGAAAATTTGTTGCCTCTGTCGAAAATTTTAGGCAGACATACATACATTTAAACAGACAGGTGAGATTTACATTATAGAAGACTAGCCTGGGTGCCCGGCGCTGCCCGGGTGTTTGGAGGTGTGTGTTGAGCAAAAAAAAAAAAAAAAAAGGCTTGAACCCGTGCTGCGAAGGCGGAAAAGAAAGCGAAAGAAAATCTGACGTCTTAACCGATGTCTTCATGACACGAACGTAAGTTAAAAGTATGTATATATTCATATTTATTTCACAAAAACGTATCCACCACAAACCAAAGCAGCTCTAGAGCTGAGTTTCAACTATCCTTTGAGCTCTTCAATAGGACATCTCTGAATCTATGATTTGAAACCCTGCATGCCCGTGTAGAGGAAGGAGAAAGGCAGGCATTACATGCCAATAGCCTATTTTTGTTCGGCAATAATAAAACATCACGCATCATGTGTTTATGCCATACGTCTCTAATTTGCGGGCAGATTTCAAAAACCATTATAAAAACAGAAAAAGAACAAATAAGCATTCCATTTTGTTATTTTAATGTGCCTTGATGCATCGAATACTTTTATACAATAGATTATTATTTTGTTTTTATTATATTTATATATCAAATTTCTTTGTTTGTCTGTCTGTTCCACATTTTCTCGAAAACTACTCAGGCGATCTGGCTAAAATTTTTTTAAGGACATTTGTTGTGATAAGGTGCAGTGTTTTTAAAGGTTTAATTTTATCCATTCTCAATTGTATGTCTCTTTGGCGTAGGGGTAACATGTCAGGCTTTTTTTTTTACGCCTTAGCCTCGATGCTTCGGGTTCGAGCCTAGCTTCCTACCTAAACTTTTTTTTCCTCTTTTACGCCCTTTTTTTTTCCTTTTTGCTGTGTTTTGGTTTTTCCAATTTTTTTTAACATCGTTTGTTTTTTTTTTATAATATTAAAACAGGGTCACCCTCTCCTACATACACACCTCCATTAGTCTATAATATAAATCTTACCTGTCTGTTTAAGTGTATGTATGTATGTCTGCCTAAAACTTTCGACAGAGACGATTGATTTCCACAAGATCTGTATCATTTTGAAGCTCGACCCTTCAGATGACAAATATCGAAAAATTGACCAAAAACATTAATTTGTTCATCCTCAACTGGGCACTTTTCTACAAGGAGGGGTTGCTTTTTTGCGCCAATATTTTGGAAAGACATCCCCTCTTTTCGATTGACTAGCCTTAATTTAAACCTTTACCACTTCCGGTTTGATGATGGATGCAACGGCAAAGACGTCAATTTTTATTTTTTTAAATTTTTTTACACATTCTCTTCCTCCTTCGCGGTACGGGTTCGAGCCTGCCTACTACCACTTTTTTTTTTTGCTCGCAATTTCCTTCTTTTTTTTTTTGTCTCTGATAGTAGCCCCCTGCTTCAAAGTGGCCCTTGCCTTGTTTGGGGTGAAAATTGAATAAAAAAAAAAAAATGGTAAAATTGGATTACTTAAGGGGAACGGCCTATCACAAACTTGTTTACGTTGGACTTAAAGACGACCAAATTGTAATCAGCTGAAAAGCAGGCAAACGGAAGAGAGTTCCACAGGTGTGCAGTTCAAAGAAAGAAGCTTTGTTCATGGAATCTACGTTTAGGTTTAGGCCTGAATAAAGAGTGGGGGAAATTATTGATAGTGTTTTCAGCTAGACGAGTGTTTCTCATAAAAGTTTGGGAGGGAGAGGGCCATAGATTGGAGCTCAGACAAGCACTTCCCATGAAAATAACAATAGAGACAGGCTCGCAGTGTCTCTTCTGTGAGAGAGAGGTTGCAAGAAAAAGGAGGGGCAAGGAAAAGACAAGACAGAGAAAGGAAGAGGAAGAGAGAAAATAAGGAAAAGAGAAAGAAATTTACATATTTTGGTTTATAATTTATGGCTTAACATAAAAAGATACATACAATCTGACTGCAGAATTGGAAAAACCAGTGAATCAATGGAAACAAGATTTTCATATATATAGTAATTTATAAAATATATATGGTGATTAAGCTACACTGAATATTCTGCGTTTCATTCTCTCTAGGATTCTTCAGGCTTATGCGCATAAGCCTGAAGAATCCTAGAGTGGATGAAACGCGGAATATTCAGTGTAGATTAATTGCCATATATATTTAATAAATTACTAACAAGCTCTACCTACATATTAAGCACTTTTGAAGTAAATACTTAAAAGTTTACGCATAAATTTATATTTTTGTATATTAATTTTATGTGAGTAAATGAAGTAGTTATATATATATATATATATATATATATATATTTTTTTTTAGGTTTTTCTTTTTGGCGTCGAGAGGTTCCAGGTCACCTGATGAAGTCTCTTTGACTGAAACAGATGGCTATTTGCAGCGACCACATGTAACTGTTTACCCCAAATAAAAAAAAATATATATAAGACAAAATAGGCGCATGTTTTTGTATGTCCAGCAAAGATTTTCTCTGTGGGGCGAGGAGGGGGTGAGGGTTTACTATTTCTTAGAACTTTTTATATACCCCCTAGATCATAATATCTACGATTTGCGAAGGGACGTCATCTCTAGATTTATTTTGATCGACTTTTATAAAATTTGCGCTATTCCGTTCTGCCACATGTTTGTTGGTGTTTTTCGTATAAAAGTGAAACTGAATCGAAATTAAATGTATTCGCTGGCCTTCGTGGCCAACACGTCTTGAAAGGCAATCAGCTTTGATCACTGTAGAGAATACCCTTCATATCAGACAATTGCTATTCATTAAAACACTGCCAAAGCTCCCCCTCTTTGGGGGAGCTGGTTTTCCCTGGAAAGCTGAAACCTTAACTGGCTTACAGGCAAACTTAAGTGCGTGATTTCATTTCTTTGGCTACGTCAAGTCATTCACTTTCACTTTCACTTTCTGCACGTCAACTTTTTGATCGCTAAATTAGAACGCGTTTTACTTCCTGTCACATCGTGGCCGAGCGGTAAAATGTCATGCTTTCTTTCACTTTCCTTTCCGCCTTCGTGTCAAGGCTTTGGGTTTGAGCCTGCCTGCCTACTACAACTTTTTTTTTTTCGCAAAACACACCTCCAAACGCCCAGGCAACGCCAGGCACCCCTGCTAGTCTATAATATAAATCACACCTCTCTGTTTAAATGTATATATGAATGCATGTATGTCTTGCAAAAACTTTTGACAGAGGCGACGGATTTTCATGAGATTGGTATCATTTGGACGACATTGGAAAATTGGCCAAAAATATTAATTCCTTCACCTTCATTAAGGCAGTTTTCTACAGGGAGGGTCGTTTTTTTTTTCGCTGACATTTTTTGCAAGTCATTCGACCCTCACACCCACGACGTCGCATAATAGGTGTTATTTTGACTGCCTGTGACGTCACAACCATAGTAGGCACATCAGTAAGACAGTTTTTTTTTCTTTTATTCACCTCCTTTTCCTCTGGCGTGATACGGGTTCGAGCCTGCTTACTACTAATTTTTTTTTGTGCTCGCAATCCCCCCTCCCTTTTTTTTGCTTAACCAATACCCTTACACACACCTCCACTTTCTTTCCCGCCTTCGTGTTATAGGTTCAAGTCTACCTGCCTACTACAATTTCTGTTTTGCTCAACACATACCTCCAAACACCCGGGCAACGTCGGGCACCCAGGCTAGTCCTATCTAAGTAATAAAAACTTGTGTAAGTCTACTGTCCTAGATCCAAGATTCAAATTTAAATTAAAAAAAAAAAAAAAATGACACAGAAAGCACCATTAAGAATTTGATTCTACATCTACTTTTTACTGATGATTAGGGCTATGACAACAGCATATTCTTCTCATTGTTTTGACTCTTGAGTATATATCCTGAGAATCAAAACAAGGAAAACAATATGCTGTTGTCATAGCCTCACTGATGATAATGAAGCAGAATTGGCAGGATACACTTCTTCAAGCTCTGCTGAGGGTCAAGAAGAACAAAGTGAAAGTAAAACTGTATCCTTCAAACTGGTTTGATGAATTAGCTTCGAATAAGCCTATAGTACTGTTGAATTAGCTTCAAATAAGCCTACAGTACTGATGAATTAGCTTCGAATAAGCCTACAGTACTGATGAATTAGCTTCGAATAAGCCTACAGTACTGTTGAATTAGCTTCGAATAAGCCTACAGTACTGATGAATTCGCTTCGAATAAGCCTACAGTACTGATTTCGCTTCGAATAAGCCTACAGTACTGATGAATTCGCTTCGAATAAGCCTACAGTACTGATGAATTAGCTTTGAATAAGCCTACAGTACTGATGAATTCGCTTCGAATAAGCCTACAGTACTGATGAATTCGCTTCGAATAAGCCTACAGTACTGATGAATTAGCTTCGAATAAGCCTACAGTACTGATGAATTAGTTTCGAATAAGCCTACAGTACTAAATCCAAACTTAGAGCAGGTAGAATCCGAGTTAAACCTGGAGACTGCAGCTGCTAATACAACAGAAATACAAGATGTACAAGCTAAACTCAAAAGGGGTTAATCAACTTGATCATTATGTTGCTTTATGACTACTCGCAAGAGGTGACGATTCATTTTAGTGGTGGAAAAAGATGCAGGAGACCTTACTACTGTTGGGTAACCTGGCTTCTAAATATTTAAGTACATCAGCTTCATCCGTGGAGAGTAAGAGGCTCTTTAGTACAGGTGATAATGTGTATGAACCTATGGGGAACAGGCCGTGTCCCGAGAATGGAAAAACTCTAATGTTTCTACATTACAAATATTGATGAGACTATGATGAGGGGAAGAGAAATAAAATCCAGCTAAATATGGACAAAAAAATAAGGAGGTAAGGCCCAAGCTATTATACAGGAATCAGCTTTGACCAAAAAGTGCAGAATGCACATCCATAGTCAGTTCTAGCATTTTAAGCAGAAATCCGTTTTTTTTTTTTTAATTTTTTTATTATATATTTAAAAAAGAAAATTGTCTTGAGTTGTAAACCAGGTTTAGTTTCACAAGTTTCCAATGGTTAGTTATTCTATATAAGTCCTGGAGATGACGAGTTCTCAGTGGACAGCTGTTCTGTACAGGTTCCTGACTTTATAATTTTGTAGCGAAAGAGCAAAAGATTTTTCCCGTGCTGACATGAAGAAAACATAAGCAACGTTACTAAAAAAGGTTTAATTTTTATGGAGCAATTCTGGTTTCTGATTGGTTGATAGCAGAACATGAATTTGATTCGTCAGTTTCTAGCAGCAGCGTTTATAAATAGAATCACCCAACTGTGAGGGACCATACCCCTATTATCAGTCAAAAATATTGCAACAAGATGCTTGTCCAGAATTTTGCCATATTAAAATAACAAAAATACAGAAATATATATATAATATTAACTATTGCTTTGCAATTTAATTCCTATTCACTACTTGAAATCGTTGAAACAAAACTAATCAATAAAAAATATTGTGATAAAACGAAAATCATGTAAATTGATCATATAGTTTTACTAGCATGGGTGTTTGGAGGTGTGTGTTGAGCCCAAAAAAAAAAAAAATGGTAGTAGGAAGACAGGCTCGAACCCGTACCGCAGAGGAGGAAAAGAATGGGGGGGGAAAAAACGTAACGTCTTTGCTGTTACGACCACTGCCAAATCGGAAGTGACGTAAGTTTAAATTAAGGCTAAACAATCGAAAAGAGAGGATGACTTTCGAAAATATCGGCGAAAAAAGCGACCCCCCCACCCCTGTAGAAAAGTGCTCAGTTGAGGGTGAAGAAATTAATGTTTTTAGCCAATTTTTCGGTATTTGATGTGTGAAGGGTCAAGCTTCAAAACGATACTGATCTTGTGAAAATCCGTCGCCTCTGTCGAAAGTTTTAGGCAAACATGAAAACATACATAGATTTATATATTTGTAGCTCAAATTTTTGACCCAAACCGATTAAAAAGCTTGCCCTATCTCTGAATACCCTTTATGTAAAATTTTTATATGTTTACACCAGAAATTATCTGAGTAATTTGGTAGAGACCGCAGAGGTCCAAAAATTTTTTAACTTTGACCCCTATTATTACCCCTTAACATTTGTTTTGGGCTCAAGTCAAGTTATTAAGTTAGATCCATGTCCAAGGAACCTATATCTAAAATTTCAAGTGTTTAGACCTGAAATTGGCGGAGGAGCTTGTTAGAGTTCTCAAAGGTCAAATCGTTGAACTTTGACCCCTTAAAAGCCAAATTTCTGGCCGAAAATGAATTACAAAGATTTTTCCAAATCTCCATACCCTGTATATCAAATTTCGATTCTGTAGACTGAAAATTGACAGAGTTATTGCGTAGGGAAATGTACACAGACACACACTTTCACTTTTATAGATATATAGATTGTGGTAAAGAAAAAATCATTTTTAAACGATTTTAAGTGATTAATGGGAAATCAAAGGCATTACAAGACTTATTGAATCATTGTGGAGTTATCTGCCCTTGTTTCTTCAAACTGGCAATCCGAGACCGTCCCTTTTTGCTTAACCATAAATTTTATTTTATTATTTAAAAATAAAACTTTGATCAATTCATGTGATTTTTGGAATATGATATTTTTGTTTTGTCACGAGTATGTGCATCATATAAAAAGTTTATATTTGTTTTTTTTAATATGGAGAATCCTGAACGAGAGCCCCTCAAAAAATAAATAAATAAAAACGAGAATTTTGACTAAAATGTGTGAGAACTCACATTATGAACTGTTTCAGCAAAATAAATATTTTCAGTTTTCAGAGAGAACTGTAAGAAGAGGGAAAAGGAGGGGCAGGGAAAAGACAAGACAGAGAAAGGAAGTGGAAGAGAGAAAATAAGGAAAAGAGAAAAAGTGAAAGAGAAATCCAGCTAAATAAGAACTAAAAAAAAATAAGGAGGTAAGGCTCTAGCGATTATGTAGCTTTTGTTTATTTAATATAAAAAAGCAGATTTTGATAAAAAAAACAAACAAAGAAAAAACAACAAAAACTCACATCTATAGGCGGCTGTAGCAATTTAAGCAGAAAACTATTTTTTTTTGGGGGGGGGGGGGGATTAAAATAAAAACAAATAAAAAATGGAATTTCATTATAAAAAAAAGTGGAGAACTCGTATCCCCGTCTCACCTGTCTTGGTTAGCAAAATAATTGCTCAGCAAAGAGAAGACCCCCGTCACGGTCTCCAAGACAGCAGATGCTGTGGCCGGAAGAATCTGTAAGGTTTCTTTGTCAACCACCTCCTTGATGTATGTTAATGATTTGTAGACTTGGTCCACCTCTATTTTTAACTTGTCTACATCCTGAAAAACGAAGAGAAAAAGAAATATTAGAAATGTGCACTCTGAGAGGGCATACATTCACCAACATCAAAAGAGAAGTCATACAACAATATTAACTATTGCTTTGCAATTTAATTCCTATTCACTATTTGAAATCGTTGAAACAAAACTAATCAATAAAAAAGAATAATAATCGTTTTTGTTTTGTTAGATCCTTACATCAAGTGGCTTCACACTTTGTCTGGAGCGATTTCCATAAAAACAAGCGAAGTATGTATGGTCCCGCGTGAGTGTACAGTGAACGAGGCATAAAAAAAAAAAACAATGACTAAGTTCAGCATTGCCCTCCTTCTTAAGCCCCAAGAGTCGTCAAGGAACGTCAAATCCTGGTGAAAATGAACAAACAGTGCAGTTTTAGGCCTTAACATATGTAAATTTGAGTTCTGCACCATGTAAAAAAAAGAAATGACTAAGTCCATCATTTGCCCCCTCTTCCCTATTTGCCCCAAAAGTCCCGAAGGCCTTAACATATGTAAATTTGAGTTCAGCACTGTTAAGTGTTGAGACATTATGTTGAACAAAGATGGCGGTGAAGAATCACTGCAGTTCCGATCCTGAGTGTTAAGTAATTCCTAGTAACAAAGATGGCGGCGAAGAATCAAATGCAGGTTCATGACAGAGACAATGGCGAACTGATTGAATCCAAAATTCAACAATTTTTATAGTAACTTTGGAAACTTCTCATTGGTTAGTTATTATAACTTGTGATTATAAAAACGATCGTCGAAATCATTGGTGTCATACCCCCATTAGGAGTCAAAAACATTTTAACAAAACTGCTGAATAGACATACAGAAAATTTGGGACAAATATGATAAAATGGTCCCAAAAATGGAGTTTTTTTTTATTTTTTATCAGCCCTAAAAGAGTTATCGCAAAGTATAGACAAACAAAATTATATAGAGATCAGTTAGTTACAACTTTTCAGAAAGTTTTATAAAAATCAAAGGCATCATTTTTTTTTTTTTTTTAATAAGCACAAAAGTGTCAATTTTAGCTATTTTAACCCAAAGGGCACCTCTAGGTGGGCAACCGGAGTTTTCCCAGGAAATCCGTTCTGTTACTTTTTTACTCATATTATGTTTAATGTTTGTGTAAAAATTTTTTAAATTCCAAGGTGTAGCTATTGAGAAAAGTGCGGACAGACAAGGGTGAATTTACAGGTGCACCCTCCTTTTTTTAAAAATGGCCATTTTATTGTGGTCCACGATCAAAGAACAGCTCATACTATGTCACACAACTTAATAATGCATCTAAATTCAACCTAAATGTCGGTGAATTTCTGAAAGGTTTGGGAATTGGAGAGTTTTCGGCTATAGCAATTATTAACCAGCATAGTGTTATCACTGTTGACCAAGAGAAGAATCTACAAGGCATATGTCTGCAGTGTGATAATGCATGGAAGTTGAACCTGGTCAGTGAAGGTTGAGGACATGTGTTGCATGGAGAGAAATGATATAAGAACAATACAATGGATGTTTAAAGTTAGTCTAAAAGCCAGGCTAAGTTCTGATGAGCTGAGAGGAATATAATATCTGGAGAGTATAGAGAAATGTGTGCAGAACATGAGACTTTGATGGTACTAGTGGGGGTGCCCGGCATTGCCCAGGTGTTTGGAGGTGTGTGTTGAGTACAAAAAAAAAAAAGTGTTAGTAGGTAAGCAGGCTTGAACCTGTGACGCGAAGGCAAAAAGAAAACCTGACGTCTTAGCCCTACTCCATGACGCGACCAGAGGTATAAAGTGTTTAAATTAAATGTAGTCAATCAAAAAGATGACTTGCAGAAATGGCGTTACTTTTAAACGCTTTTGAACCTCCCACGAAGGTCGTTTTTAACGTGGGAGAAAAGCAACCCCCCCCCCAAAAAAAAAGAAGGCACTCTGGCAGTATCCAAAAGAAATAGTAATTGTTTCAGTATGAAGGGTTTCCCCTACATTGATCAAGGACAAATTACAGAACAGATACTACCCGGCCGGAAGTTGTCGGTTACGTTCGATTAGTTTCGCTTTATTTATATGAAAAAGACAAACACTCAAAACGAGGGAATTTTTTAAAACTCGATCAAAAAAAAGATAGAGACAATGTCTGTTTGCAAATCTGAAATATTACATATATATATATTAGATAGATATTTTTTAAATGTTATAAAAATGAATCCAGGGGTAGTCTGTAAGATCTTGCAAACAACCTGATTGTAAATAAATAAAAATGCAATTTCTAGTTATTTCAACGAACCAATTCTTAATTAGATGTTAGTGTTCACATACGAAGCCAACAGCAGACAAATGAGGCCAGGTTTTGTATTTAGGTAGACAGAAAAAACAAACAAACAAAAAAAAACTGTATAAGAAAAAAAATGAAAAATGTTATATTTATGACGGACGATCCAAATACGATGCCAGCATTTGATGAAAAGGCCTTTCATTGGCGGCCGCCAATGATAAGGAAAAGAAAAAATGGCGTTGAAAGAAAAAAAAAAAATGGTTGCAAACAATAGACATTTTGTAATATGGCAAACGGATTAATTAGTTTATCAGCGTTTCGCAGATGAGCACAATGAATCAACTAAAATTCAGTATTATTCGAGACTAGTTGGTTTTGCCGTCTAGCTATTGCTTCACAAACTTGAAATATTTAAAATTTATATATATATATATATATATATATACACACACACTCCTATAATTTTTTTTTTTGTATTGATAGTCATATTAAAGATCCTTTTTTATTTATTTAAAAAGAAAACACAACTTTGTTATATATATGGGTCGTGGAATTGCATTCACTAGCAAAAGATCAAGCTAATTTGCATATTCTTTTTAAACATTCATTTTTATTAATTCCCTATTAGATTTTCGGTTTTCTTATGAGATGATCATCTTTAGTTAACTACTAGACTACCCATGACGTCATAAGTCACGTGGGCGAGATGACTAAAGTGTTGGCTCTTTTTCCTCTTAGCATTACCTGGTCAGCAATAATCGCCTTTATTTTGACGGATCTGAATTAAAATTTGAATTGTGAAATTTTAAGAAATTTAAGCAAAAATAATTCTATAATGTTGCTCGAGGGAAAATATTCTTCAGTTTTTAAACATGTCAAATGCTCACTAATAACGGGAAACATCTTGGTAATGCAGGTTCTGCAAACTGATGGAAACATATACAACACGTCTATCTTCACTCTATGCTTCTATAATTCCCCCCTCCCGCCTCTGTTAAAATTTAATCCTCCAAACATAAATATCAAATAATATATACCCACAAAGAATCTTAATATTGTAAACGAGATGGATGGTATCAAGCATAACAATGCTAACAATATTTACAAACATTGCTAACAATATTTACAAACATTGCTAACAATATTTACAAACATTGCTAATAATATTTACAAACATTGCTAACAATATTTACAAGCATTGCTAATAATACTTATAAACATTGCCAATAATATTTATAAACATTGCTAATAATATTTACAAACATTGCTAACAATATTTACAAGCATTGCTAACAATGTTTACAAGCATTGCTAACAATGTTTACAAGCATTGCTAACAATGTTTACAAGCATTGCTAATAATATTTACAAACATTGCTAACAATATTTATAAACATTGTTAATAAAATTTACAAACATTGCTAATAATATTTATAAACATTGCTAATAATATTTATAAACATTGCTAACAAAATTTACAAACATTGATAACAATATTTATAAACATTGCTAATAATATTATAAACATTGCTAACAATATTTATAAACATTGCTAACAATATTTATAAACATTGCTAATAAAATTTACAAACATTGCTAATAATATTTATAAACATTGCTAACAAAATTTACAAACATTGCTAACAATATTTATAAACATTGCTAATAATATTATAAACATTGCTAACAAAATTTACAAACATTGCTAATAATATTTATTTCTTCTTTTTTGGACTTTAACTTCCCAAGGAAAAAAAAAAAGATCAACAAAAACTCTTTCTCTGATGAGAAATTTTAAATCCGAAATTAATTACAAAAAAAAAAAAAAGATATTTTACTTACACTTAAAAGTGTGTTCTAAAACAGTTTATTTGTTTATTCTATTTTTTTCATTTTAAGATGCTTTTATTTGCCGATATTTTTTCGGCTTCATATTTGCCGACCGCATACCTTTTCAGTTTGATAAAAAGAAATAGAGTTCTATATGCTATACCAATTAGTGCAACCTTCATAACAATATAAGGATGGACTTTTACTTCAGAGGAAAACAAAAAAGACCAATAAAAGTTAGGAACTCTTTCTCTGATGCGGAATTTTAAATCCAAAATTAGAAAAAACAAAAAAAAAAGATAAAAATTTTTTATTTGTATTTAAAATCCTCTTCTAAAACAGTTTTTGGGACAAGATCGAAGTGTGGTATCTATTCTTCGGGTGCTGCACTTCAGTTTCTGGTTCTCTGTCAGTGGAGGAGAGGTCCTTCACGACTGAGACAATTTTTTTTTTTGTTCCTTTTCTCCACGTTAAAAAAACGACCCTGGTGTCTAACTCTGTCCCGTGGGGAGACATTGTAAATAGGAACAGTTTATTATATGTATTTTCTTCTTTTTTATATTTAAACATCCTCTTCCATAATATAAATCTCACCTGTCTTTTTAACTGTATGCATGTATTACGTCTGTCTAAAACTTTCGACAGATTTTCACAAGATCAGTATTGTTTTGAAGCTCGACCCTTTGGACGACAAATATCGGAAAATCGGCTAAAAACATTAATTCCTTCACACTCAACTTGGCACTTTTGTGTACGGGGGGGGTCGCTTTTTTCGCCGAAATGTTCGAAAGTCGATTGACTAGTCTTAATTTTTACATTCGTCACTTCCGGTTTGGCGATAAATGCAACAGCAAAGACGTCACCTTTCTATTTTTTCATGTTCTTTTCCTCCTTCACGGTAACGGTTTGAGCCTGCATGCCTGCCTACTACCACTTTTTTTTTCTTTTTTTTTGCTCAACACACACCTCCAAACACCCGGGCAACGCAGGGCACCCAGGCTAGTTATTATATAAGTAATAATGTGTGAATTAATACAAATAACTCCAGTCGATATGAAAGCTTGTGAATCTATCTCTGCTTTATTTTCCTAGCAGGTGTTCGACTGAGCTTTACTTTATGCCCCCCTCCCGTAAAGCATTCATACCAAACACCCAACACTATCAAACTACCAGCCATTTCTATTACTCTCTATCTGTGCCTAAAACTAAACAAAAATTCCATGAGCAAGGCTTCCCTCCGCAGAACTGCTGGTTTGTGGAACACAATACCGTGGAGCTGCATCCCAGCTGACTATCACATGATCATTTTCAAGCCCAACTCAAACAAGTTCTCGAATAGTCTTGAAATAAATTAGCTTATCCGATTAACCCTTATCCTTGAGTGGCCTCCAGACCTTGATAAGCAGTGACTACATGGTAAAAATAAAAAATAAAAAAATACATTTTATTTATTTATTTTTTTTTTATCCTTTTTGAGATGAGGCTTCATAATCCGTGTTTTTTTTGTTTTTTTTTACAGACTTATCCTCATCTTCATAGATGTTTCACCACATTTTGGCCAACTCATCCTCTGGCCTTCTTCAGGATAGGAATGCTGAGTCTTATAACTATATCCTCAGTAATTACTGCCTTCCATAGTTGTCGTCTCACCACGTTTTTGACCAACTAAGCTTTTGACCGGCTTTGGGTAGGATTGAAACCGCTATCCTCAGACAATGCTCATCTGGAACCGTAGAGACTCAACATCTCTATCCACTGCACCATGCGCCCTGAAGAGCCGCGGTTAACCACTTGATGAAGGCCAGAAGATGAGTTGACTGAAACATGGTGAAGCAACAACAACAACTATGAAGATGAGGATAACGGTCTGCAAAAATAAAAAAAAAAAAAAGAAAAAAGAAAGAACAAGAAAAAAAAAATACACAAAAAGAAAACACCTTGTAACTTCCACCTATAACTTCTTTGTTGGCCTTCGGGTCAAGATCAAAGTGTAGTATCTATCTTCAGATGCTGCACTTCAATTTCTTGGTCTCTGTCAGTGGAGGAGAAATCTTTCACGACTGAGACATTTTTTTTTTTTTTTTGGTTCCTTTCCCCACGCTAAAAAACGACCCTGGTGTCTAACTCTGTCCCATGGGGGGGGGGGAGTAAATAAGAACTTCTTTGTAGCACACCAGTAATCATACCGCTGCTGCACACTGATGCACCGTGGCACGGTGGTTGGAAATCGCTGCCCCAGCCTTTCTTGCAACTTTTTCAAATAGCAAAAACCCCTCAGGAAACAGATTACTTACATAGTATATCCTTTCGTATTTTCCGTACGACTGTATGTTAAGAATATCCATTTGGGAGGGGGGGGCAGATAACGTTTCAAAAATGAAATCTCTAGCCTTTTTTTTTTTTTTTTTTTTTTTAAAGTTGAACACCAGACGTCGATATATTATTCCGGTCGATGTTGGCAACAGTACTGCACAGCAATTCCATCTGAAGAAGGAATTTCTGCAGTTAACATTTTTAGATAACCACAGACCCAAGACAGAAACGGGAGAGACGGCGAAGAGGGGGAGGGAAAGTTCAAATTTAACAGGACCAAAGAAAAAAGGTCGCTCCCTTATCTATCTTCAAAACTTCCACCCCGCTCTAACTGGATGCCCTACAGAAGTTGAATTTATCAGTAAACTATACTAAAGCCAGATATCTGATTACAAGAAAGCATGATGGAGGAGGGGGGATATAAGGTGAGTTAAAAAGAACCCCCCCCCTCTCACCAATTTCTTATCATTGAAAACTACTTCCAAAATTGATATTTGCCAATGTGTTAAACTCGCCAAAGTACCCGTTCACACTGGGTACGATTGTTGTTGGCATTTAAGCTGCAATTTATTTCTCTCCTACCCGAGGAATGTGATCCAAGAGTTGGAAAGTGCGATTGAAATATCAGCGCTGCAGGGTAGGAGCACTCTAAACCCGCAAAAGATGCCTGCGCAGCCCCATCGGCATTCTCCACTTGGGGCACCTCAGCAATAAACTAACCACATCTCAATGAGAGAAGGCAAAACCTAGGAGGGTGGATGCCCAAGAACTGCACAGGACCAACTTAATGCGGCAATCAACAAGGAAAAGATCATTATAAATCATTATTATATATATTGGGTACAATATAATAATCAATAGAGAATTGACTTTATAATAATGCATACGAAATCTACATAAATTAAAATATCACATTTAAGCATATTTTACAACCAGGAAACGCCAGGCAGCGTGGCAATATATATGTTTGTGTATCTCTCTCTCTCTCTCTATATATATATATATATATATATATATATATATATATATATATATATATATATATATGCATATAAATGTCTATATAAATATATGTGTGTATGCATGCGTGTCTCTCTATATATATAAATATATACGCATGTGTCTCTCTCTCTCTCTCTCTCTCTCTCTCTCTCGTTGTTTGTTTGTTTGTTTACAAACAGGCGATTTGAGCACTATAAAAAGTGGTGGCAGGTGTCTATTTAAATAGACATTCCGACGAGTTATTTACGGGCGTCGATTCCATCGTCGAGTGGGAGAACTGCTGACTCAACACAACGGTTCTAGGTTCAATCCTTGGCTTGGGAAAGATGCTAGTCTAGCGGCACTGATGAGTTGTGATACAACGAAACAGGATTGTATGTCGATGACTACAAATATATCTATCTATATATATATATATATATTTAGTGAAGATGGTAATTAATAAAAACCGAAGAAAGTGCTCAATACTGTTGTAGAGCAAATATGCGTTTTATTTTTTTTTTATTACCGTATCTTTCTGTTAAGTTACATTATTGTTTCGGCTACACAGCCGTTTTTTTGGCCGCCTGTAGCGTCCTCAGACTTTTATAGAAAAAAAACACCTTTTTTCTGTAAAAGTCTGAGGACACTACAGACAGCCAAGAAAACGGCCATGTAGCCGAAACAATAATGTAACTTAACAGAAAGATACGGTAATAAAAAATAAAGCGTGTATATATATATCTTTGACTTACTTGTTGTTTCATCAAATACTTCTGCATGCAAAATCCGATCCCGCATTTTGCTAATTCCTACCCTCTGATGAGAAGGAAAGTATTTCTTCGAAACTCCGCGAATTAAGAACTATCCATTTATCTAGTGTTTCCTTTTCAAATTAAATATGTTTTTAACTCATTTCAAAGTGTTTTTTAACATATTTTATTAACTGTTTGCTCATATTATAAGCTCTATTTCCTATTTGGTTTTATCGAGCTTTTATATCTGGCTGAGATAATTTTATAAATATTAATTCTTTAATATTTATAATTTACTTTAATTTTACCATCTTGGATCATTTTGGTAAATTCAATTGTAATTTTCATTTTATATATATATATATATATATATAAAAGAACAAGTAGTTAATAAAACATGTTAAAAAAAACACTTTGAAAAAGAGTTAAAAACATATTTAATTTTAAAAAGGAAGCACTAAATAAGTGGACAGTTCTTAATCCACGGGTATATATATATATATATATATATATATATATATATATATATATATATATATATATATATATATATATATATATATATACATACATACATACACACACTTGTTTGTGGAAATAATTATATAACATCTTATATTAAGAAAAAAATATATTTATTCATTCTAAAATTAAATTTTATCATTTTGCCCCCCCCCCCCAAAAAAAAAATCATCATCAAAACTTACATTAAGTCCGATTCTTTTTTGCGTATCGGCACACCCAAAGCTTTGGTCAAATTTTTGGCCACGTCTTAAACGGCATCAAAATAACGGATTGAGAATACAAAGCTAATTAGAACAGGGGATGGTCACGTCAAAGTCAATTTCTGAAACTATCGACACAGACTTGCGTATCTTTGAAATTATTTGTCATCGCAGGTGTGCCTTAGAAGGTTCCGAGTCAAGAAATAATAACAGCCTTGAGAATTGTCGGTCAAAAGACTTCGAGTACTCGTTCCTCCTTAATTGTGACTCAGCTTTTACAGAGGAGTCAGATTCATAAGAAGGCTAAGAATCGGATGGTTAAGTCTTTGAAAAAAAATCAGACATTATAAAGTCTTCCAAGTCATCATCATAGTGTTTTATTGCATCTCGTGCTTCATCGTCAGATAGAGTCCGAGGCATTCCTCAGATCCACATCTGAGCAGGCCTCGCTTGAGGGACGATCCCTGAGGATGTTGTGGGATAGTCTACACATGGGCGTCATAGGAACACCAAGCATCCTGTACATAGCCTCACTTGTGCAGATTGTTCCATGTTTTGGTTGGTTGGTTGGTTGGTTTACGGCATATCAACCCTTTTCAGGTTATTTAACGTCAAATCCAGTGATTATGAAGAAAATGTTTTTTATAGAATATATATATTTTTTTCAAGTTGGTTCCTATTTAACTCAAAGTTGGGATCCTAACAGGTACTACCACTCTGAGTCTGTGGACCTGGGAGCAATGGCAATTAAAGGGTGGCTCCACACTCTTTAAAGGCCGCAAGCTGGGGCCTCACCAGCGGATATAGTTTAACGTCATATCTAGGACCCCATGTTTTGACAACCTTTGCTTGGGCCTAGTTAAGTGTCAGCCACTCTCTCCAGGGAAGTTCAGATACTGCTGAAAGGTCTTTCGGTGCCAGAAGAGCTTGTTATTTTTGACTGATTTAATCCACCAATGCAGGTGGCATCCCTGTTAATCTTTCAAAACATTCAGTGCTGCACTACAACCATCTTTCCAAAAAAAAAAAAAAAAGATTAAAACTAATGAGGAGACGATTCCAATATTTTTCCTGATTCCGACACAATTTTGATTATTTATACTCTCTAAATATTTAACTATAGAGTTGTCTTTTTTTTTTTTTTTGGTCTCCCGACAAAAGGAGGCTGGACCTGTAAATTCACCCTTGTCTGTTCGTCTGTCTGCACTTTTCTCAATAACTACGCCTTGGAATTTTTTGGAAATTTTGCACAAACATTAAACATGATATGAATAAAAAAAATTAACAGAATGGATTATGTTAAGGCCTAAAACTGCACAGTTTGTTCATTTTCACCAGGATTTGACATCCCCTGGGAACTTTTGGGGCTAAATGGAGGGAGGAGGGTGCAAATGCTGAACTTAGTCATTTTTTATGCCTCGTTTACTGTGCATGCTTCACTTGTTTTTTTTTTATATTCGAATCACCATAAAAACCCATGTAATATAAACAAACATAAAATATACTTGTGGTGGTGGTGGGGGGGGGGGGTCGATCTAAACGTTTTAGTTTTGCCGGTAGTTAAAAGCCAATGAATATGAGGTGCCTTCAATAATTTCCAGACTTTTTATTTTTTTTTTTGTACAAGCAATTAAGATTGTCAGATGCTCGAAGGTCAGTTACATGCTCACACAAGAGGACTTACATAGATATTTCCAGAAGTTGTAGCAACGGTAGAGCAAGTGCATCGCAGCCAGAGGAGATTACTTTGAAGGGGGACTAGAGTTTCATGTGTGTGCTACCCATAAAAGTGCCATACCAAAAAAAAATATAAATCTGGAAACTTATTGAAGACACATTATAATTTTATCAATAGTATGAGTAACTGAAAATTTAAGATTTAACCAAAAAGAAAAAAAATAAATAAATAAAAATAAAGACTCATTTTTGCCCTCGCAAAATAAGCAAAAAAACTGATTCTGATGCCATAAAAAAGTTCTAATCTTTCTCCGACTGATTAATCACCCCAACACGAATTCAGACGAAGGAGTCCGAGTTGAATGTTTTGGAAATCTAAGAGTCAGAGTGAGAACATTTTCTTACTGATGCCATCCTTGGGAATAGAGGTTTTTTTTTTTTTTTTTTTTTTTTTTACAAGGTGGTCACCACTTATCAAGGCCCGGAAGCCACTCGGGGATAAGGGTTATTGTAAGTACAGTACGTTAGTGTGGATATTTAATAAAGTGTCTACTTTAGTGGCCGGTTCATCAGGAATTTGTTTACGTTGGACTTGAAGACATCCAAGTTGTAGTCAGGAGGGAAGCAGGCAGACGGAACAGAGTTCCACAGGCGTGCACTTCTAAGAAAGAAGCTTTGTTCATGGAATCTACGTTTTGATTTAAGCATAGATAAAGAGTGGGGAAAGTTTTTGACAGTGGATTCAGCTAGACGAGTGTTTTTCGTGAAAGATTGGCGAGGGAGGACCAGAGATTGGATTTCAGATGAGCACCTGCCATGGAAATAACAATGAAACAAGACAGGCTCGCAACGTCTCTTCTGTGGGAGAGAGGTTGCAGGGAAGAGAAAAGGGCATCCCCCACTAAGTCACGAAATCTATTTTGTACTCTGTCAAGGCAGGATAGGCTGTTTTTAGCAGCTCCTGCCCAGATATGGCAGCAGTACTCCATCCTTGGACGTACTCGGCTTTTATATAGATAGAGAATTGCATCAATAGTGAGATATCTTCTGGAGTAGTAGAAGGATCCCACCATCTTTCCAGCGACCTTGGCAACAGACTTGATGTACGTGTTCCATTTCAGATCAGGAGTGAAGGTCAAGCCCAGAAGCTTGTCAAAACATGGGGCTTCTCCTAGACGAGAGCCATCCATTTCAATTGATGCCAGATGGGGATCAGAGCGTTGATGATGTAAAGATAGGAGTTTGGTTTTAGATGCGTTAAAGGTACATTATTGGCCTAATGGTTTGGTCGTTTTATGGTATACTATATATATATATATATATATATATATATACTAGCAGTTCAGCCCAGCTTTGCTCGAGCCCTATGTATTGTTCATAACTTTATGTGCATATGTGTGTATATGTTGTGTGTGTTGGGACGATTAATCGGAATCGGGAATTTTAAAAATTGAAACATACTGGGGTATCAGAATCGGTATCGGAAAAATTTGTACCTATTTTCGGATTCCAAAACGATTCCTTTAACTATCTTTTCTAATTTGATTTTGGTTTAAGAAAAATCTTTCATTGTTGATAGTAAAAATAAAATAACTATTTGTTGATTTTAAACTTTCAGTTAAACTAAAATCTATAGCTCTGTCCCCTTACAAGTGTGCTTTTACGTTTGAGAATATATATACATATTTAAGCTGTGTTTTCACAGCAATCGGGACAAAATACCCAGTTTATAGTTAAATATTTAGAGATTTATAAAGAATCAGAATCGGTAATTGTGTCGGAATTAGGAATTTCATTCGAAATCGGTAATTGTTTCGGAATCGGGAAAAATAATGGAATCGTCCCATCACTAATATATATATATATTAGAAAGTTTGACTCGTGTTCAGGTAACCAACATCTAAAATTTCAAGTATTTAGGCCCAAAATTGGCGAAGGAGTTTGGTAGAGTCTGCCAAGGGCAACTCTTTCAATTTTAACGTCTTGGCAGCCAAATTTTCGCCCAAAATGATTAAAAAGCTTGTTGCATTGTCTTAATACCCTTTATGTAAAATTTCAAATGTTAGGTCAATAATTGGCTGAAAGGTCAAATATTTTTTCACTTTGACAACAATTTTGACCCCTTAACATTTGTTTTGGGATCAAATCAAATTAAAAAGCTTGATCCATGTCCAAGGAACCTACATAGAAAAGTTCAAGCGTTTAGACCCAAAATTGGTGGAGGAGTTTGGTAGAGTTTTCAAAGGTCAAATCGATGAACTGACCTCGTTACAGCCAAATTTCTGGCCGGAAACTGATTAAAAAGATTTTCCCAAATCTCAATACCCCTTATGTCAAATCTTGAGTCTGTAGACCAAAAATTGACAGAGTAATTTGGTAGGGATAGACAGACAGACAGACAGACAGAAACAATTTCACTTTCATAGATATATAGATCAACCCTTTTCGGGTTATTTAATGCTGAATCCAGTTATTTTGTAGAAGGTTTTTATTCTTCAAGCTCTTTGTATCTTCAATCGCTAGTTTGTAGTGTTTACTTGTTTTATAGTGGATTTTATCATTTTTGTTCCCTACCCTGCAGAACATGAATGAGTTTTGCAATAGGAGGTGGGTAAGGGTTACAGTATTAATGTTTGGTATATTTTAAGTTAGGAAACCAGTCAGGAAGTGGGGGAGATAGAAAGAGAAAGGAGAAACGGGAAGAGGGGAAAAGGTGGGTTGTTGTTTTTGCAGAACATAATTAAGTTTTGCAAAGAGAAGTAAAAAAACAAAAAGCATCAATGTTAGGTGCATTTCGTCTCATGAAGTCAATATCTTCAGACAGCCTGATCTGTGGTAGCACATCGTTGGCCTAATGGATACCCTTCCAGATTATATACTTATTTAAATCTATATTCTATGTTTATACCCCTATTGTCACGCCATTTTATGAGACTGGATTGATGTTCATTTTATTTGATTTAACATTCAATTACACGCTGGCATGTGTTGGATGACTTTTAGAAATTAACTTCTAAACTAACCTATCTCTGGCTAGGTCTTTATTTATCCCTACTTCTCAATCCATTTTTTATCATTTCTTCCATGTTTTCCTTGGGTTTCCCCTGCTACCTCAACTGTTCTGCATGTATGAACCCAAGAACTCTCATCCATTCTTTCAACGTGGCTATACCATCTAAGTCTCCTGTTCTGCACACATCTTATGTTCGCCAGATCTAATATTCCTCTGGCATGTGTTGTACAGCTGTTAGAAATTCACTTTCAAACAAACCTATCTCTGGCCAGGTCTTCTTTTTCTTTCAAATCCACCCTTATCACTTCCTTCCATGACTTCTTTGGCCTTAGAGTGGAGACTGGTCCTGCTAACCCAACTGTCCTACATCTACTAACTGGCCAGGTTTCCCTACGATATATCAATACACTCTGCACACATGCCTGATAGACTCTTCTTAGTTAACACTGTGGATTAATAAAGGTAGAAGTTACCTGAACTGACTCCATCCACTTTTTTTTTTTTTTTTTTTAATTAAAAATTTTTTTTTTTATTACATTTTCCCCCTCAAACAAGGTGGAGTGCCACTTTGATGTAGGGGGCTACTATCAGAGACATAAGTTACAGAGATACTATGTAAGGAGTTGAGCAGCAAGATGCCTGTTCACATTACACTTGAACTTCTGCATGTCAGTACAGTTGGGGAAGCAGAAGGGACTTCCAGAGTCTAGCAGTTCTGGGGAAGAAACTATTGGAGTAGCAGGCTTTCTTATATCTAGGGATCTGTGGAGGGGGGTGGGACTTTACTGCTTGTCGGGTTTGACAGGAGTATTTACGTCAAGGGGGTACTAGGGCTTGCAGTTCGTCAGAGCATCCACCATTAGAATACTTGTAAAACAGGCAGAGGGATGCAACATTTTGTCAGCGAGGAAGAGGTTGGAGCTTAGATGACAGTTCAGAGCACCTACTCCGCCCTGTGCTTCAATGGGATCACCAAGATAGCAAAACTTTTGGACAACCTCAATAGCTTCGTCATTGAAATATACTTTTTCTACATCGGAGTTCTCATTAATTTTTATTGTCTTACAATTCCTGCATACAAGTTCATCCTCTTTCAACCTACCAGTACTTTTTTTTTTTTTTTTTACATGGGTGTCACCACTTATCAAGGCCCAGAGGCCACTCAAGGATAAGGGTTAATAGGTATACATTAGTCATTGTGATTTTAGCATAGTAAACAGTGGGAATTTTGTAACTTGGATTACTTAGGGGGACGATTCAATTAGAACTTGTTCACATTGGA
>NC_136525.1:44477646-44502646 GCF_053919585.1 Euprymna scolopes
AATTCAAGTCTGTATGGATCCTGTTTATGTGTGTGTGTGGATTCTCCCATCGATTCTGATGTATGAGGCTTGCACAATTAAGTTGCCCACAATCTACACAGATGATTTGTTTATAGTAGTGAAGCCTTTATACAGAACCATCTCCACTTTTTGGAGCAACTGCTAATCTCAGTTGGTGCACTCGGTTGCCACGGACAGAACAGACAGTAGACTTCATTTTTTTGTTTTTTTGTTTTGCTTGTATTAGAGTTTTCTTACTCTTAGATGAAAACAGAGTGCATCTCTCCCTGTGGATTTAAACCCCCCACCGCCAGATACTAACCTACATATATATATATATATATATATATATATATAAGGACTCTGACAGACATGCACGGGCTTGGAACCTATATTCGTAAAACCCTCCCCTTGACTAGAGAAACAAAACTAGAATCGGACGATCAAGCCTCTATGTGCTTTAGACTTAACATGCAACGCAACATTAGTTACTTTTATTTTCTCTACCGCTCTCCCTCGACCCAGGACTGTACCCAAATAAACAAAATCTCTGACAGCATAGATACAGCAATTTCCCTCGACACTAGCGCACAAGTACATGTATTTGATGACTTCAATGTCCACCACAGCAACTGGCTTGGATTTTCTACTTACATAGACGCAGCTGGTACCACAACACATCTTCACTCCCTATCTCAGACGGTTACATTTCCGACAGTTTCCCAGATCAGCAAGATCAACATGCCTCACTTTTAGATCTATTTCTGACAACAGTTCCCAATAATTGTGTAACGAATGCCCACAGCCCACTTGGGAACGCCGATCATGCAGTCATAATGGTTGAAATCGCCCTAAACTCTAGAGCTAAAACCGAAGAGCCACTGCCCAAAACAACAAGATATTATAAAAAAGCTGGCTGAGAAGCCATCAGGGATCTCCCCAGAGACACCCAATGGCGAAATATCTTTTCACTTTCTGCTGAACAGTGCGCCAAGGAGACCACTGAATGGTTCAAAACGGCGATTGAAGCATATGTTCCCACGCGGAAATTTTATAGCAAGCCCCACTCTCCCGAATGGTTTACTTCTACTTGTGCAGCTGCCATTGCATAAAGGCAGCATGCATACCACAGATTTAACCGACATAAGTCCAGTGCAAACAGACAGAAGTATATATAAGCCAGAAGTAACTGTAAGAAAGAAATAGCAACGGCTAAGAGAGAATTTACTGAAACCACCAAAAAATGCATCGAAGCACAGAAATTAGGAACCCGTGACTTCTGGAAAATCTACAACAGTGTAGTAAATAATGGGCAATCAACTATTCCCCCACTATCCAACAATCACGAGCTTGTTTGCTCAGCAACCGAGGAGGCTAACATGCTTGCCAGTCGGTTTGCCTCCAACTCTACACTGGACCCTGCTAACCACCCCCTCCCTAACTTTCCTTTGCGGACAGACGTCACACTAGACGATTTGAAAATCACCTCTTCTCAGGTGCATGCTATCATAAAAAATCTTGACACTTCAAAAGCATGTGGACCTGATCTCATCCCGGCTGTGCTATTAAAAAAAATGCTCTGCCGAAGTAGCTCCAGTTCTCTCCAAACTTTACAACAAATGCCTTAATGAATCTTGCTTTCCTGCTTGCTGGAAAACTGCTTCTGTGGTACCAGTATTCAAGAATTCTGGCGAAAGAACTGACCCAGTAAATTATCGCCCCATTAGCCTCCTTCCACTTTTTGCCAAAATATTTGAGTCTATAATTAACCAGGCTCTGGTCCACCATCTTACAGATACTAAACTTCTGACCGACCAACAATATGGATTTAGGCAAGCCCATTTCACCGCAGACATCCTAATTGTAATCTCTGAACATATATACCATTCACTGGATAAAGCAGGGGAGGGTAGAGTGGTAGCTCTAAATATATCTAAGGCTTTTGACAAGATATGGCACGAAGGTCTTCTCAGGAAAATCAGACCATACAGTATCACTGAAAAAATACTTAACATAATTAAATCCTTCTTAGATAAAAGAAAAATCCAGGTTGTCCTTGACGGTCGTACATCTAAACAATATGATATAAATGCAAAAGTGCCTCAGGGGTCTATCCTTGGACCTCTATTATTCCTAATATTCATAAATGACCTCCCTGACAAAATTGTTTGTGAGATGGGTATATATGCTGATGACACCACACTCTATAAAAGACACGACAGGAAAACAAATGAACACATAAATAAAGAAATGGCAGAAACACTAGAGGATGACCTCCGATCTGTAGTGGAATGGGGACAAAAATGGATGGTCACATTCAATGCTGCCTAGACTAAACTTGTTTCCTTCAATAATTGCAAAAAACCTTCTCTACCAACAATAGCAATGGCTAAGGACTCTTTATCTGAAAGTACATCTTTTAAACTCCTCGACCTAAGATTCACAGGAAACATGAGTTGGAACAATTACATTGAGAGTATTGCCAGGACCGCTGCAAAGAAGGTGTGTTCTCTCTACCGTGCTAGAAAGCTACTAACGCCCAAAAGTATTATGTACCTCTATAAGGCCACCATTCGCCCATGTATGGGGTATTATTGTCATATTTGGGCTGGTGCACCTGCTACTAGTCTCTCACTCCTAGACAAGGTTCAAAAGAGTCGTCAATCTGATAGGTCCTGGACTGTCATCTAAGCTTCAGCCTCTGTCCCATCGATGAAATGTTGCATCCCTCTGCTTGTTCTACAAGTACTTTAACGGTGAATGCTCTGACGAACTGCAAGCACTTGTACGTCCTCGAAGTAAATAGCCCCAACAGATCTGACAAGCAGCTAAATCCCACCCTTTCACAGTAGAGATCCCTAGATGTAAGAGAGCCTTCTACTCCAGTAGTTTCTTCCTCAGAACTGCAAGACTTTGGAACTCCCTTCCTAGACCCTGCTTCCCCAACTGTACTGACATGTAGAAGTTCAAGTGTAACGTGAATCGACATCTTGCTGCCCAACTCCCTACATAGTACCCCTGTAGCTTATGTCCCTGATAGTAGCCCCCTACTTCAAAGTGGCAATGTGCCTTGTTTGGGGTGAAAATGTTATTAAATATATATATATATATATGTATATATATATATATATATATATATATATATAGTGATGGGAAGATTCCAATAAATTACCAATTCCGATACTTTATAAATCTCTAAATATTCATTTATAGAGTTGTAGTTTTTCCCGATTACCATAAAAACATGTTAAATGTACAGATATTTTCTTAAACATTAAAAAAATAAAATAAAATACTTACAAGGGATGAACTACAGATTTTGGTTTTTACTGGTATTTTAAAATCAATAAATATTTATTTTATTATTACTACCAGCAGTGGAAAATTTTGCTTAAAAAAAAAAAAAAAATCAATTAACAGGCAAAATTATTGTTTTTGGAATCGGAAAATGGGCACAACTTTTTTTCCAATTCCAATACCATCAAAAGTTCCAATTCCTGATTCCGATTAAATGTCCCAAAACTAATTAATATATATATATATATATATATGGTAAACAGCTGATGATCCCTGTTTTCTATTTACAAAATTTTAGTTAAGGTTTTCTCTTTTCATCCTTATGTAGTTAAATTCTGTTTTAAAATTGAAGACTTTTGCAAAATCGGCTTATGCAAGTGCTAAGATGCTTTTTTTTTTTCATCCTTATATAAATGGATTTTCTTTTACTATCATAAACTTTTTAGAAATCAGATTATGTAGGTGCTAAGTCTGCGATAGTTAAAGTTAATATTTTTTTTCTTCCGGAAATTTTAGCTGCATTCTTTATTTTTATTTTTGCATTTTTTTTTTATTCAAAGCTTCTTTAGACTAATATATATATATATATATATATATATATATACACTAGCAAAGTACCCGTCGTTGACTGGGTTCAAAAACAGCCTACAGAAAATGGACTCTGATTTATGAAAGTATGATGGGTTATGAAAAGGAAGGGTTGTAAAGAGATAGCTTCGAATTTAGGGGTATCAAAACCAAAGCAAAATATGATGAAACTAAAAATAAAATAGATAAACCCCATGATTTATTATACCATACCTGTTCACACTGAAACACTTATCACAATATTCTGTGGATCTATATTACAAAACCTTGTTAAACTTTGTGACATATTTCCATTCTATGGAGGTCAGGCACGAACGAACACCCAATAATTTTATTATACCATATTTCTTCAAACTGAAACATAATTATCAAAGTATACTTACGCAGATAGATATGAAAAGTCTTTATTAAAGTTTGTGCCTATTTCCATTCTATGGAGGTCAGACACGAACGCAGACCCCGCAAATTTTTTTATACCATCCCTATTTAACTTAAGTTAAAACATACTTATCAAAGTATTCTTATGTACATCTATATCAAAAACACTTGTAAACGTTTTTTTTTAATTTTTTATTTCCATACTTTGTGGACCAGGCGCGAACACAGACCCCACTTTTTTAATGAACCACCGTTCTGCCAGATCAAACATACCCACTCCTGTGTCTCGATACATCTTCTATCATTATATGTAATCAGTTTTTTAAAATAATCAACCATATAGGAGCCTATTCGTGACCAGACACACACACAGACATTTAGCTTATATATATATATATATATATATATATATATAGTAATTTATAAAATATATATGGCGATTAAGCTACACTGAATATTCTGCGTTTCATCCAACTATAGGATTCGTCAGGATTATGCGCGAATTCTGTCGTTGCTTCTTGTTTTTATACATGTTGAGGATTACTTATGTGAATAAATGAAATAGTTATATATATATATATATATATATATATATACACGCACACACAAGGTGTCCTAAAATTGACCATCTATTTTGAAATATTAGCATCATTAATTTCGGGACATACTGTGCATCAAAAGCAAATCTAACTAAAATAATTAAATATTTTAGTTTTGGTTTATGCCAAAGTTGATGCTGATGCATTGTTAATATATGCAAACGATTTCAATTTGTATATAAATCGAAATCAGTTCGATATATTTAGAAAAATATGCAGCCATATTTTTGTTTAATAATTGTCTCGTGTTAATAATTAAAAAAAATATATTTCCTAACACACACATACACAAACAAAGTCATACACAAACATGGCTTGTTGCACTTTATTTATTTATTTTTTTTTTTTGCTGAATAAATTTTAATCATTTGCACTTAGAACCCACTCGAGGATAAGGCTTCAAAAGGGAATTGGCTGGATGTTGATTGCAACCATGTGGAAAAAAAAACATGGAACGGACAGAAGATTTCTTAAGAGGAATTGATCATTCAAGGAAACAGCTCAATAAGTAGTTGTTTACATTAGACTTATAGACGACCATGTGGACGTATACAGCTTTATATGGCTTGTTGCACTTCGCTATTTTTTGCTTTGATTTTAAGTCCATGAGCAAAGTTTCTTTCCTCGAACTGTCTGTCTGTGGAACACAATACTGCAGGGTTATTTCCCACTTGACTATAACATGGTCGTTTTCAAGCCTAATGTAAATAAGTTCTTGTAGAGCCGTCCTCTGAAACAAGCAAACCGTACGCAAGTTCCGCCAGTACTAATCATACTAAGTGTTGTCTCAGTCTATCCACTATGCCTTAATCCTTATCCTCGAGTGGCTCTTGGGCCTTGTTAAACGGTCAAAAAGAAAAAAAAAACAACTGAAAACAGTAGAGGACATTTTAATAAACAATGAAGGTGAAGGAGTGGTGATGGGGAGGGTGCACCCACTGATGAGAAACCCATGAGGGAGGGGTCACCCACTGATGAGAATCCCCCCCCCCCTCTCCCGTCCACCAACTCCTCAGCTTCTTTATGTCGACTGTCATGCCTCTAACTCCAATGCCTACACCCGGAAGTGATTCTACTTCAGACATGTGGTGATTCAACCACATTCCACTTGTACCTCAGCTGGCTACCCCCCCCACACACACACACACATTTATATGTCTACCCATTCTCTCCATCTCTTCTGCCTTCTGCTACTTCTATGGCTTGTGACCTCTTCTTTTGGCAGAGGATGGCATCTTTTTAGTCAGTGGCAAAATTAAGCAAAAATAATAAATACTCTCCATAATTCCTTATTTATATATCTAAGTGAGAATGTGTGTGTGTGTGTGGAGGGGGACTTCTCGGCCTATATACCCGAGGAATATTTGATCTACAGACTTGAAATTTGGTATATAAGATAATCAAACATGTGGAAAACTTTTTCATCCATTTTCATCCCGAAAAAAGCGGGGGGGGGGGGGCTGCTAAGAGATCAAAATTGAAAAATTGGTACGTGGGAGTCAAATTTTTACTTGATTTCTGTTTCACGAATGTGCATGCGTGAATAGTTCAGATTATGTGTCAGTGGATAATTATATTTTAAAAACAATATATATGCCACATAAAAGGGAAAACTATTCCCAACTAGCATTTAGGTTAAAATGCACTTACTTGTAAATAATTGAATTCATTTAAAAACGTATCGCGAACAACAACAAATAACATCTGTATAAAAATTGCGATATTCAGCAGTCGTGTGAGATAGGACAATGGTAGAGGTTTAGTCTTCTTTCCATGAGGTCCCGATTTTAAATCTCGCTAGATTCAGCCACTCTGATGAGTTGTAGATGACAAAACACATTTCAGTCGATAATTATATTTTAAAAACTATATATATATATATATATATATATATATATAGAGAGAGAGAGAGAGAGAGAGAGAGATAGATAGATAGCACCAGGATATTCTGAAAAGAGATTAATAAAGTGCTCGATCATTTACTATGCAACTAGTAATATGTAACATTCTGATTTCAAGTCATAGAATTCTCTCTGAATGTTTACTATGTTATGCCTGCATCTGGCATTTATAGGTGTTAAATTTCCTTTAATTCTCATGTAAATGGCCGGTGACCTGGAGGTAATTATTATTATTTCCCCTCGCTGATGAACATTAACAGTAAATCATAGTGAAGAAAGCAGAAAGCCTCGTTTTGAATACGTAACTTCTGAATTGTGCCGAATAGGAATGTTAAAGACTCCAATAAAGTTAATGCTAACCTAGGGTTACCATCAACGAATATTGCCGCATACTGCGATAACAAAGTTCCAGGTTTCAAATTGCTATATAAGACGGTCTTTTTTTTTTTTTTTTTTTGTCATTTCGTAAGAACTTGATGATATATGCACAAATAATTCTACCACTCCTTCACCAACCCACAACTCTAAAGTAAAAAAAAAAAAAAAAAAAAAAAAAAAGAGAGAGAGAAAAAGACCCCGCCCATCAACTACGACTTGAGATTTAATGAGTATTTGAGTTATGCACACGCGACAATTTTCAAATACAAGCAAAAAAAAAAAAGGAAGATGTGCATATAATATTTCAAATTGAAGATGAGGAAGAATTTTTATTTTATTTTTGCTGATTAGGTGCGGCTGCGGCTGTCCATGACTGTGACAGAAACATATCTGCAAATGTGTAACCAAATAATGTTTTGTATTATTTGGATTCTTTGGACTACTGTTCTCATCTTGAGTACCTTTTCACAACATTTCCGACCTTCTTCGAATGTATCTTGTCGCACTCAGGAATGTTTCTGTCCAACTTGGGAATTTGGATGGAATTTCAAACGGAATCCTTTATTTACTTCATGGGGGTAGCATATTCTTGTTTTCATCAGCCATGAATGGATAGAAGATCGGAAGTTACATCAACTGAAACGTTATGAAATTAACACTAAAGATGAGAACAGTAGTTTGAAGACTCCAAATCTATATATCTATAAAAGTGTTTGGTACATTTCCCAACGCAATAATTATCAATTTTCAGTCTACAGACTCGAAATTTGATCTACAGGGTATTGAGATTTGGGAAAATCTTTGTAATCCATTTTTGGTCAGAAATTTGGCTGTTAAGGGGTCGAAGTTAAGCAATTTAACCTTTGAGAACTCTATCAAACTCCTCCAATAATTTTGGTATAAACATTTAAAATTTTAGATATAGGTTCCTTGGACATGGATCTAACTTAATAACTTTATTTGAGTCCAAAACAATAAATGTTAAGGGGTCATAATAGGGGTTGAACTTTTAAAAAATTTGACCTCTGCGGTCTTTACCAAATTACTCAGACATTTTCTGGTCTAAACATTTGAAATTTAACATAAAGGGTATTCAGAGATAGGGCAAGCTTTTTAATCAGTTTGGGTCGAAAGTTTGAGCTACCAAAATATAAATGTATGTTTGCATGTTTGCCTAAAATTTTCGACAGAAGCGACGGATTTTCACAAGATCAGTATCGTTTTTAAACTCGACCCTTCAGACGACAATTACCGAAAAATTGGCTAAAAACATTAATTTCTTCACCCTCAACTGGGCAGTTTTCTACAGGGGGGGGGTCGCTTTTTTAGCCGATATTTTCGAAAGTCATCCCCTCTTTTTGATTGTCTAGCCTTAATTTAAACCTATGTCACTTCTGGTTTGACGGTGGTCGTAACAGCAAAGACGTCAGGTTTTCCCCCTCGTTCTTTTCCTCCTTCACAGTACGGGCTTTTGCCTGCCTTCCTACTACCACTTTTTTTTTTTTTTTTGCTCAAAACATACTTCCAAATACCCGGGCAACGCCGGGCACCCATGCTAATAATAAGAATAAATGTAAACTTTATTTTTAATTGTAAACTTTTAATGTATACTTTATTTTGAATTGTATTATTATAAAAGAAAACAGAAAAATTGTTTAACTAAATCAAATAAATATGTTTCAAAAGTCAATGTAATAAAATCTATTTGTTTATACTTTCTTTAGATATCTACTAACTATTCACCGCTTATCATCAAGGTCCAAAGACCACTCGAGGATAAAGGTGATGAATTTATTAGGACAGTGAAGTAAAAAAAAAAAATAAGGCAGAAATTAGATTATTTAATTTGTTTACATTGGACTTTTTCCTTTTCTTTTTTTACAAGGGAATCACCACTTATCAAGGCCTAAAAGCCATTCGAGAATAAGGGTTAATGAATGCAAGGCGGTAGTGTAGTAATCGCTTATGGTGCAGATTGGGTAAACTTTGATTATTTATGGGGACGGCCCAACAAGAACTTGCTTAAATTGAATTTGAAGACTACCATGTTGTATTCAACTGGGAAGCAGGTCAGCGGAACAGTGTTCTATAAGCAGGCAGTTCTTGGAAAGAAGCTTTACTCATGAAATCTGCATTTAGATTTAGGCACAGAGAGATGGGGGGGGTCGTATACAATGGTTTTAGCTAGTCAAGTGATTTTTTTTTTGTTGCGTGTAAAAGTTTGACAAGGAGAGGGACCATAAATTAGAGTTCAGTCAAGCACTTGCCATGAAAATAATGATAGAGCAGAGACAGACTCACAACGCCTCTTCGGTGGGAAACAGGTTGCAGGGAAGAGAAAATACAGATAAAAACTTCACAAATTAACACACTTAAACCTATAAATGTATATTTGCGTGTGTATAGAGGTAACACATAAAGTCGCTTTAACCTGTTAAGTTCAAATTTTTTAATTTCGACACCTTAGGAGCTCATTTTCCCGGCTAATAACCAAATTGAATGTGTTTTTCACAGGTCTTAATCCTTTATATATCAAGTTTCAAGCCCGGAGGCCAAAAATTGAGAGTAGTTTGGTAGAGACCGCTCCGCAGACTGACAGAGAAGTTTACTTTTATAATATACTAGAAGGCCACCCGGCGTTGCCCGGTCAGAAGATAAGCTTAAATATGATATTTTAATTCATGTAGATTACGTATTTATTATTACAGAGACAATTCTCTATTGATTATTATATTATATTATATATTGATTATTATATATTAATTATTATATTGAACCTAATATATAGCAGTGAGATCAAAATTAAAAATAAGACGTATGCCATCAGCTAGAATCGAAACCAGACTATACAACTATCCATCCTTATTCCTTAGTCTCTGAACCACGCTATATAAATTGACCTGTCATCACCTTTTTTAAAAGATGGAATTGCCCGATCGTTGAAGACAAGATTCAAGCAAGCAATTACGGCCGGACGATCCATAGAGTTTTATAATTATAATAATTATATAGATACAGACAAGAATAATCATAATTTATTTATTTATTTTTTGTTTTATTAATAAGTCACCACCTCTCAAGGATAAGGGTTAGTGAGGATACCCGGTGTTGCCCGGGTGTGGAGAGATGGTGTAATAAGGAGCAAATACAACTAGAAAAAAATAAAAAAAAATAAAATAGACGCTGATGCTGCAATCTGATTGTCTTCAAGTCCAACGTGAACAAGTTCTTATTGAACCTCCCCCCTAAGTAATCCAAGTTATAAAATTCCCACTAATGTTTACTACGCTAAAATCACAATGACTTATGTATACCCATTAACCCTTATCCTTGAGTGGCCTCTGGGCCTTGATAAGTGGTGACCCCCTTGTAAAAAAAATATATATATATATATATATATATATATATATATATATAACACTAGCTGTACATACTCGGCATTGCCAGGTAAAAAAACATTGCCGGGCAGAAGGTTTAGGCAACTTATGCCGATTATACTAACAATTAAATATAAATGTAAATTAAATTAAAAACAAATAAATAAACCTTATATAATATTTCTAAATAGAATACTTAAAACAATTCTCTTACAAAATTCCATACAAAATTTACAGCTAATTATTAAAACAGATTTTTTTAAATGTAATATGCAAATGAGATAACTTTTTAAATGTTGATTCCTTTTGGATAAATTGTATCTATAGAAATCATGCAGGAATCAAAGTATATAAAAGTCCGTTTTCAGTATTAAAATCTTTTTGTGAAACAATCTACCTTTCGTACATTTATATATATATATATATATATATATATATATATATATATATATATATATAAGTGAACGTGTCTGTCTGTCTGTCTGTGTACATTTCCCTACGCAATAACTCTGTCAATTTTTAGTCTATAGACTCGAAATTTGAAATACCGGGTACTGAGATTTGGGAAAATCGATGTGACGGGTGTCAGCCAGAAATTTGGCTGTTAAGGGGTCAAATTTCAACGATTTGACCTTTAAGAACTCTACCAAACTCCTCCGACAATTTTGGGTCTAGACACTTGAAATTTTAGATATAGGTTCCTTGAACCTGGATCTAACTTAATAAAGTGATTTGAGCCCGAAACTATAAATTTTAAGGGGTTATAATAGGGGTCAAAGTTTTAAAAAATTAACCATTTTTTTTGTTTTTTTTGCTTTTTTTGCACAGCATACACCTCCAAACACCCGAGCAACGCCGGGCACCCCTGCTAGTATATATATATTAACAAAATTGCGAACAAACAGACGAGAATACGACTTTATTATAATAAACTAGCAGGGGACGCCCGGCTTTGCCCAGTCGTAAAATACGCTTGAATATATTTTAATTTGTACAGATTTTGTATAATAATATTTATAGAGTCGTGATTTCAAAAGTAATAAAAAAAAGTATTTGGGTGGCATCAGCTAGAATCGAAACTGAAAGCAAAACAGTAGCTTTCAAAGCTGGTGACGTTACCACTGTACTAACATGACACGCATATGAACTGATTAAAAATTAAAAATAAATTAAGATGAATGTACAAGATGTATAACGATTTTTTTTTTTCAATTTTTACCCCTTAAAAACTATTTTAACCGTTTAAAGATCCATAAAAGAATGGTTTGTAAAAAATCCAATCATTTGAGGTCCATAGCGCCACTATGCAACTTTTAGTTTCAGAGGAGATAGAGTTTGAAAATATGGAGACAGACGGACAGACATATAGCCTTTTATATATTAGATTCTTAGTTTGCCTATCTGTCTATCTGTCATTTTTCTCAGAAAGTAAGCACAAATTTAACCATGTTCGACCATCAATCAATATAAATCTCACCTGTCTGTTTAAATGTATGTATGTATATTTGTCTTGCAAAAACTTTCAACACAGGCCGATGGATTTTCATAAGATCAGTATCATTTTGAAGGTCAACCCTTCAGACAACAAATATCGAAAAATTGGCCCAAAACATTAATTCCTTCACTCTCAACTAGGCACTTTTTTACAGGGAGAGGTGGCTTTTTTTTTTCGATGATATTTTCGAAAGTCATCACCTCTTTTCGATTATCTAGCCTTAATTTAAACGTATGTCACTTCCGGTTTGCCGATCGACACAACAGCTAACGCGTCATGTTTTTTTTTCTTTTTTTTTTTTTTTCAGTTTCTTTTCCTCCTTCGAGGTACGGATTTGAGCCCACCTACCCACTACCACCTTTTTTTTTGTGCTCGCAATTTTCCTCTTTTTTGTCTCAATCAATACTCTTACACATGCCTCCACTTTCTTTTCCGCCTTTGCGTCACAAGTTCGAGCCTACCTACTACAGCTTTTTTTTTTTTTTTTTGGCTCCACACACATGCCAAATGCCGGGCACCCACGGTAGTATAATAATTAATACGAAATCTGTATTAATAAAAATATCATACTTAAGCGTATTCTATGACCAGGCAATGACAGGTGACCTGTTGCTGTAGATATATTGCTGTATCAATAAATCAAAACGGTATATGCATTCACACGCATATGGCAATTAACTACACAGAATATTCCGAATTTCATTCTCGTGAGAATTCGTCAGGCTTTTGTGAGGCGAATTCTAATAAGAATGAAACGCGGAATATTCTGTGTAGCTTTATTGCCATATATATTTTCATAACTTACTACCTAGCTCTAACTATGTATTGAGCACTGTTGAAGTAAATACTGAAAATTTACACCTAAAATTATATCTTCGTATATTAATTCATGGGATTAAATGAATATATATATATATAATTTTTTAATGAGCCATAATAAAAAAAAAAAAAATTATATACCGCTCTATTAACATATCGAGCACTTTTATCAGGTTTTTTTTACCTTATTTCCCTTAAAAAGAAATATATATATATTGTATCATTCAATTAAGAGATATATTTGTCTATTAGTTAAGATAGCAGGGACCAGGGACAGTCACGCTTGGTGATTTTAGCTTTTAGCTCCACTTTCTTTTCCGCCTTCGCGTCACAAGTTCGAGTCTGCCTGCCTACTACAACTTTTTTATTTATTTATTTATTTTTTTGCTCTTCACACACCTACAAACTCCCGGGCAACGCCGGGCATCCAGGCTAGTTTGACATAAAGCACTCGTTCTAACTGAACGGACTATAAAGTCTGGTACATGTCTAAATGCCAGACATTCTTTGTAATACATAAACTATGTTAACTATTTGTTGCTATAAAGCTATAAAAAGAAGAAGAAATAAAATGTTCCGGTCGCAACTGTTCTCGCCTCCGTTTGCGGTTTTGCATATGCAGCCTTAACAAATTAAAGTTTGTTGTTTTTTTTTTTTTTTTTTTTTTTTTGTTAATTACTTCCAGCTTCAAAATAGCCATCGTGAACGACGTCACACTCGACGCAAAGTGCCCGTCAGACCCTCATGACTTATTGACAGCCACTCGTGAATGACAAAATTCTATGACATATATTGTCGCAGAATCTTTTTCTTCTTCCATGCATACAATGTATGCAAATTTTTTTTTTTTTTTTTTTTTTTTTTTTTTTTAACCGCCCCGGCAAATTATCTCGCCAAAGAATCTGAGTCTACATTTAATCAGAAACCTAATTTTTTGGTTCTTAATTCTTCATATCAAGAAGGCTCACTCAACTTAGACGTTAGAAGCTACTATTTGAGACCATATCTAAAGGGGTCACTATGTAGGGAGTTGAGCAGAAAAATGTCTGTTCGCATTGCATTTAAATTTCTGCATGTCTGTACAGCCAGGGAAGCAGGACACCAGAAGGGAATTATAAAGTCTAGCAGTTCAAGGGAAGAGAAACTATTAGAGTTGAAGGCTTTCCTCACACCTACGGACACCAGGGACGATGAAGGGGTGGAATTTTTTTGCTTGTTGGGTTAGTTGGAGGATATTCATGTTGATGAAGCACAAATGCTACAAGTTAGCCAGAGCACATTCCATTAAAGTATGTGTTGAATAGGCAAGCAACAGAGACGAGTGATCATTTGGGAATAGCAGGCGCTGTATGTAGGAGGATGTAGATCTCTGCAAGAACCGCAAGAACCTACCATTCTCTCCTCTGATGGTGATATACATGCGACTGGGGATCGTTTGTGAATTTCATACTCCCATGGAACTTCTTCCTTTTGAGGAAGCCGGTTAAACCTGCATAGAGTGAGTGCCACTTCAGGACAGTAGTAATGAAGAAAGATTTCCTATTACCGACATAAATTATTTTAAAGAAAACATCCTTAGGAAAATTAGGCACAAAACAATGTATTTCTTACCTTTTTGTGTTAACAAAAAACAAAAATATTTTTCTTAATATTTCATACAAATTATAAGCACTTTAAGACCATAAATATCGATTCTAAACAATGTTACCATCTTTGTTTAATCACGTGTTTATATTAAAAAAGATGGCTACTTAGCTCATAATCGGTAATTACATTAACTTAAACGACTTACAACTTCTATTAGATATTTAAATGGATTTCCTTTCTAATAATTTATGTCGGTAATAGTAATTATTACCTATAATCTATATCTAGTTGGAGGTAATGCCAAGGAGCAAGGTATTATGATGAATGAACATATACTATGCACTTCCCCAAAGGCGGAAGAATTCCTTGGAGAATAGTAGCATAGCAGCACTTTAGCTTTCCCTCAAAAAAGGAGATAATGCCTGGAAGGTATCATGATGAATAGAAGTAATAATATAGTTTTAGTTTCAGACAACCAGATACAAATCTCAATTAGTAATAAAAGTAATAGTATAATTTCAGCTTCAGACAAATAGATACCAAATCTCCATCAGTAATAGAAGTAATAGTATAGTTTGATTTTAGACAGACAGATACCAAATCTCCATTAGTAATAGAAGTAATAATATAATTTCAGCTTCAGACAAACAGATACCAAATCTCCATTAGTAATAGCAGTAATAATATAGTTTTAGTTTCAGACAACCAGATACCAAATCTCCATTAGTAATAGCAGTAATAGTATAGTTTTGACTTTAGACAGACAGATACCAAATCTCCATTAGTAATAGCAGTAATAGTATAGTTTGACTTTAGACGGACAGATACCGAATCTCCATTAGTAATAGCAGTAATAGTATAGTTTTGACTTTAGACAGACAGATACCAAATCTCCATTAGTAATAGAAGTAATAGTTTAATTTCGGCTTTAGACAGATACCAAATCAGCATCAATAATAGATTTAATTCGAAGACATAGTATTAGGGGTCATTTAATACCAAACTACAATAAATATCATAAAGGATGCATCAATGAAAAAATGCTTGAAGCATTGTCTGTATTATATAAAATACTAACCTAGGTGCCTAGCGCTGCCCAGGTGTTTGGATATGTGTGTTGAGCAAAAAAAGAAAAAGAAAAAAGTAGTACTAGGTAGGCAGGCTCGAACCCGAAGGAGGAAAGAACATGAAAAAAAAAAAACAAAACAAAAAAACGTGACGTCTTTGCTGTTGCGCCCATCGCAAAACCGAAGTGGCAAAGGTTTAAATTAAGTCTAGTCAATCGAAAAAAAGGGGATGACTTTCGAAAATATTAGCGAAAAAAAATTACCCTTCCTTGTAGAAAAGTGCTGAGTTGAAGGTGAAGGAATTAATGTTTTTTAGCCAATTTTTCGATATTTGTCCGTAGGGTGCAGCTCAAAATGGTACCGATCTCGTGAAAATCGTTTGGCTCTATTGAAAGTTTTAGGCAGACATACATACATTTAAATAGACAGGTAAGATTTATATTATAGATAATTTTAGTTTTTAAATTAAAAATTTTTTTGGTACATTTTGTTTTTACTTATACAGTAAAACAAATAACTTTTTCAGTTACAAGGGAGGTAACACACTTTACAAGGGAGGTAACACACTTTTTTTATGCGTGTTTAGTAAAAATATGAGTTGTTATGCTGGCCGATCTTGATTTTTCAGCCATAATTAAAAAAAATGTTTTCATATTATCAGTTATCAGATTACAGAAAAAAAGAAAACATAACTTGCAAATAATCTCCATTTAAAGAGACCACCTCAGCAGATGAAAAAAGGGGACTTTACTGAAACATGTATGCACATATGTAACCAATAATGTTTGTATAATAAACAGATTATATATCAGCTCTGTCCTCCATTGATCACTCTTTAATAATCACGTGAGCTTCATTGGATTTACATCTATACAACCATTATAAACATATATATTAGTAAGAACAGAGATGTAAAGTAGAAGCTTTTTTTTTCTTTTTTTTTTTACACAGGCATCACCACATTATCAAGGCCAAGAGGCCACTCAAGGATAAGGGTCAAAGAGTGTACAGTAGAAATTGGAAAATATAGTAATCATTAGTAATGAAAATTCGGTAAAGTTGTTAACTTATATGGAACGGCTTATCAAGAACTTATTTACGTTAGACTTGAAGACAGCCATATTGTACTCAGCCGGAAAGCAGGAAAACGGAAGACAATTCCACAGGCGTGCAGTTCTAAGAAAAAAGCTTTGTTCATGGAATCTATGTTTAGGTTTAGGCACAGATAAAGAGTGGGGGGGGATTATTGATAGTGTTTTCAGCTAGACAAGTGTTTCTTGTGAAAGTTTGGCGAGGGGGACCATGGACTGAAGCTCAGTCGAACACTTTCCATGAAAATAACAATACATCAGAGACAAGCTTGCAATATCTCTTCTGTGAGATAGAGGTTGCAGGGAAGAGAAAAGGATATCTCCTACGAGGGGACGTATAGATAGAGAATTGCATCAGCAGTGAGATATCTACTGGATCGATAGAAAGATCTCACCATTTTACCAGCGGCTCTGGCAACAGATTTGATGTATGTGTTCCATTTAAGATCAGGAGTAATTGTCAAGTCCAGAAGCTTGTCAAAGCTTGAGGCCTCCTGAAGGCGAGAGCCATTCATTTCAATTGATGCCAAATGTGGATCAGAATGCTGATGATGTAAAGAGAGAAGCTTGGTTTTAGATGCATTAAAAGTAACCAGCCACTCCTTTCCCCATTGTACCACGTGTTCAAGATCAGGGGAGAGAGAATCAGAGAGAACTTGGTTGTTTACTGTGTTAGATGTGCTAACACAAATGATAGTGTCATCAGCATAAATGTCTACAAATGATGTAAGGATGTGATTTGGAAGATCATTAATGTAGATCAGGAAAAGAGTTGGGCCCAGGATGGACCCGAGGGACACCAGCATTAATATTGTAAGCTTCTGATTTTTGCCCCTCAACTACTACTCGTATGAACCTATCAGAAAGAAATGATTTAATAATTGAGAAGACATTTCCAGCTATACCATAGCTAGAGATCTTGTGAAGTAAACCTTTATGCCATACCCTATCAAAGGCCTTAGATATGTCAAGAGCAATTGCCCTAGAAAGGTTGTCTCCGTCGAGAGATTTGCTAATCTTATGAGATATAACTGTAAGCACATCTGCTGTAGATCTAGCAGAACGGAAACCATATTGAGTGTCACTAAGAAGGTTATTTTTGTTGAGATGGTTGATTACTTCTGTATTTAACACAGATTCCAGCAACTTACTCATGACGCATAGGAGACTTATTGGCCTGTACTGAGAGGGGGATGAGCGATCACCTGAATTCTTAAATACAGGGCATACTGATGAGATTTTCCAGGGTGATGGGAAGCTATTTATTCTCCTTAAGACAACGTTTAAACAGTTTTGTAAGTATGGGCGCTAGTTCTGGTTGAAGTTTTTTGAGTACTATAATTGGAATACCGTCAGGGCCAGTTGCTTTACTCGAATCAAGGTTTTTGATTAGCTTGGCAACATCACGTACAGATATATGTATATCACATAGCGTGTTTTCTGATACAGGAGGTAATATTAGGGGTTGGCGGCCTTGGTCACAAAGGGTAGAATTAGCTGCAAAGTTCTTGGCAAAGCGTTTGGCTTTGTCTGATGCTGACGAGATTACCTCAGGTCCATTGATGATAGTTGGGATAGAGCACATGCTTCTGTTCAGGATTCTGTTTGCTATTTGCCAAAACTGGTGGAAACCAAGCCACTGCTCAGCTACTTTGGACTTGACGGATTGAGCATACAACTCTCTTGCGTTCTTTATTACTTTTTTACAATGGTTGCTGGCAGTCCTGGAAGTGGCTTTAGTTTCCATACATCTATTACGTTGGAAGCAGTGGGAAAAGTGATTTCTGTGCGCAATGGCAGCAGCACATTCTGGAGAGAACCATGGTTGGCTGTTAGGTTTTTGCTGGAACTTTTTCGAGGGTATGAAATGATCTATACCTACAATTAACCATTCCGTCACGTCTGATACTATAGAGGACACATCCTTTTTAAACATGGAACGCATGTAGATCCGATATAAATGTACGGAAGCTATCCCAGTCAGCCTTAGTGTATCGATATACTGTACGATGGAGAGGTATGTCTGGGGACTTATTACATTTCATTTTTATCTTAATTGATACAACAGGGTGGTCGGAAGATCTAAGAGGAGAAAAAACGCAAACTGAACATAGTTCAGGGCAAGTTGTGAGAAAAAGGTCTAGTAGACTTGCATACTGGCCGTCATTGTCGGGCACACGGGTTGGTTCGTCAACAATCTGAGTGAGGTCATAAGCAATGGAGAAATCATGACAGAACCTCCCCTCATCATCGGTCTTGTTTAAGTGGGTCAACCATTCGACGTTGTGAACATTGAAGTCTCCACATACGTGAATGTTAGCTGAAGGATAAGCAGATAGCACCTGGTCAATTTTCTCAGATATGCTTTTAAAGATAGTAACTCCGCTGTTGTGGGGGCGATAGAGAGTAAATATAAATGCAGTAGTGTGAGGTAGTGCAACCCGGAAGCACATATAGGGTAAGTTAGGATCTTCTCTGGAGATGTCCCTACCACATGGAAAGCCATCTTTAATATAGGCACATAGCTTACAAATAGTTTTTATTATTCGGCAGAATATTCCAAAACTGATGTGCTAGGTAATCCTTAATCCACAGTGTTTCAAAGAATGCTAATTCTTCTCATCAGAGGAAAAACTGTTAGCAAAATAATCAGATAGTCAGGCTAAATATTAGCATTTCTATGGATTTGCTGGTTACTGCATAGAATGAAACTAAGTTTTATGGGTTTTAATCAGAAAACTTAAAAAACAAATATGGAAAACAGTTCATGGGAACAGTTCATTCAGAGTTCAACATTAAGACAAAAAAAAACAAAAAAAAAAAAACAACCAACCGTATATAAAGAAAAAAAATATATATATATATAAGTTTGGTGGTTAAGTTTTAAATTCTGAAAAAACAACATATAGACACATATTCGATTCAAGAATTTATTGTTTTGTCAAAAGGAATATATAGAAGGGGTTATGTTAATTTCTTTAATCCATGAATTTTCAATAATGGCTCATATCATCAGAGGAAATGAAATGCGGTTAGAAAAATGTTCAGCTGTGAATAGACACTTATTTTGCTTTTCAGCACAAAGTTTGAAAATAGTTTTTTTAGTGGTTGTTTTAAGGAAAACGCATATATAATATTGCTCCATGCTGCACAAAACCATTTTAAGTGGTAAGGGGAAGCGAGGAAGCAAAGTCAAGAAATCAGAAATTAATAATTCACTAATGTAATTCTTTGATTTAATAAGAACACTAGCAAAGCATAACTGTTTCTTTTTTTTTTTTGTCCTTTTTAATGGACGTAACAATATATATATATATATATATATATATATTATGCTTCTCTTATTCGTATTATTGTTAAACTTGGGGAATCTGGGCAGAATTTCAAATAGAACACTTTATTTACTTTACGGGAGTAGCATGTTCTCATTCCATCAGCCATGACTGGGTAGAGGTCCCAAGTATTTGGCAAATGTATTTTTCAGTTGGCCACACTGAGAATTGGACCTTTAACCTTCCGGAAAATATATACTTTTATAATTGATTCTTTTTTCAAAATACCTTAAACACTGCAACATTTCTAGAGTGCCAAACAAAATACGCCTGAAGAAAGTCGGAGGTTACATCGACCGAAACGTTGTGAAAATCACACTCGAGATGAGAACAGTAGTCCGATGAATCCAAATATGAATAACGAATTCTCATCTAAAAAATTCAGAAACGAAATATGTTTCTCTTAGTCGGTCTATTCTGGTTTTTCTTGGAAACCACCTGTCCAATCTGCTGAAATCAGTATTGTTTTGAAGCTCGACCTTTCGGATGACAAACATGAAAAAATTGGACAAAAATATTAATTCCTTCACCCTCAACCGAGCACTTTTTTACAAGGAGGGGGTTGCTTTTTTCGCCGATATTTTGAAAAGTAATCCCCTCTTTTCAATTAACTAGCCTTAATTTAAATCTTCACCACTTCCGGTTTGGCGATGGTCGCAACAGCAAACATGTCACATTTTTTTTTTTTTTACATTCATTTTCTCCTTCATGGTACGGGTTAGAGCCTGCCTACTTTCCTATTACCACTTTTTTTTTTTTTTTGCTCAACACACACCTCTAAACACCCAGGCAACGCCGGGCACTCAAGCCAGTAATATATATATATATATATATATATATATATATATTATTTTGATAATCCATCAGTATCTTCGGTCTTTAGGAAAGACTGGAAAGTCAATCTGCTGGGTTACAGATAACAAATCTGACTGCTACATCAAAACATCAACTAATGAGTCAGACATATTTGTTATCCGGTTATGTTGTAGCTAGAGTTTCCTGTGTTGCCATGCAACTAAAGATTACAATGATGAGCAAAAAGATGTAGTACCTATAGAAAAAAAAATATGCACTTGTACAAGTAAGCGAACACTCTTACTAGATCTCGTATGACAAATTACAATATATATATATATATATATATATATATATATAGTGGCGCCAAAAGAATGTCCGCACTTGTCATTTTTTCAAAAACCGCAAATTTAAGCTAAATTGAATATAACTGTTTAAACAAACTATACCTCATTTGATTCACCTTTTATTCGTCTATAATTTTACTTGTTCATATTTGACTTTTAACTGAAGTATCCTAGTGTTCACGTCAATTTAAAAAATTAACTTCAAATCAAAAAAAAAAAAAAAAAATTCCACAGCTTAAAATATCCACCTTTTAGGCAACAAACTATCTCTAATTCTAATTGTTGTTGTTCCAGGTTATACAACATAACATTTAGTCCATATGCCTCGACTTTCTTTAAGTGATCGTCAGGAGCCTATTAATCTCCACCTTTCTGGTTCATCCAATTGAGAAATCAGCCGCAGATTAAAGTGTGGTGAGAAAATGGTACTAATGACTATGCAAAAGCACCAAAATACTGGCAGTGTTTGTGATGCCCCTAAATCTGGTCGTCCTGGAGTCACTTCTTACAGAGAAAACAATGCTATCAAGATTCGCAGCCTCAGAAGCAGATTTGAAAGGGCTCCCTAAATCCAAAAACAGTGTAATCAAAAGGTGCTCTCTTTCTACAGTTAAGAACAGATGGAAGGAATGTAATTTGCGAGGGTGTGTTGAAAGATGCAAGCCAATGATTTCTGTAAAGAATAGAAAGAACCATCTGGAATTTGTCAGATGCAATGAAGATCATGACTCTTCATATTGGTCAAAAGTGATTTTTAGTGACAAAAGCAAGTTCAATAGGCTAACAGTAATGGCTAGCAAAAGAATGACAAAGAATTTAATCCTAGGTGCATAGTTTCAACACTGCAAGGTGATGGAGGTTCAGTTGTGGTGTGTGGCGTTATTAGTACCAATGGTCCAGGGCCTATAGTTAGTTTGCAAAGCTGAATTAATTTGACTGTGTATTAATATGTTGACTGACCATTTTCTACCCTACTTTGTCCAAAATTTTGATGATAATCCCATCTTCCTGCAGGGTAATGCTCCCATTCACACAGCTGGCAATGTCAAGAGGTTCCTGGAAAAGCATGATATTCTGTGTTTAGATTCGCCTGCACAATCTCCGGATCTCAATCCTATCGAAAACATATGGCATGACATCAAGCAACAGCTATGCAATGATAAAATTTCAAATTTGGAAGAACTTTGGACAAAAATTAAAGAAAAGTGGGATGCCCTTTCCCCGGAGTATTGCTGCAGTATAATTCAAGGAATTCCCAAAAGATTGCAGGCTGTCAAATTGCAGAAGGGCTATGCTACTAAATATTAACTAGTTTATTGTGCTCCTATTGTATTTGTGTTGCATTAATGTTCCAAAGTTACATTTAAATAACAATTCTCCATTGTGCAGCGTTTCTTTTTACCTTCTCGATTAAAGTTAATGAACACTGGGATACTTCAATTAAAAATCAAATATGAACAGGTAAAATTATAGAGGAATAAAAAAGCGAATCAAATGAGGTATAGTTTGTTTAAACTGTTACATTCAATTTAGCTTAAATTTGCGGTTTTTGAAAAAATGACATGTGAACTTTATTTATGGCGCCACCAAACATATGAACATGTTTTTCCCAAATCTCGAGTCTGTAGACTGAAAATTGACAAAGTAGTTTGGTAGGGAAATGTACACACTCACAGGAAATTTCACACACACACACACATATATATATATATATATATATATATATATATATATATATATATATATATATATTACTAGCAGTATTACCCGACCTTGGTCAGGAGTTGATTTAATGCAATTTTTATGCTCACTGTCTGTGTCTTTGGTAAATTCAATAAATTTTTTTTGTAATCCTAAAATTAGTAAATTTTGGTTATATTGACACCTTACTGTAGCTTCCGCATAGTGAATGCAACGTGCCAACAACAATTTTCAAATGACATAAGGTTTGAATTTGTCTGAATAGTCTTGAAACAATTATAACTAACGATGAAATACACTATTTGTTGCTATCAATCCATTCTTTGAGGTCTTGGTTTTTGTTAAAACAATATATGAATGCTCAATTATAAAATATGATAATTTTGTAGCTTACAATTTAAGTCATCCCTTTTTGTTTCAAATTTATTGGTATATGAACGATTACTGAATTATATAAACCCAGTAAAATTCGGAATACTACAAATAAGATTATATATAAATATATATACTAGCATGGGTGCCCGGCGTTGCCCGGGTGTTTGGAGGTGTATGTTGAGCACGAAAAAAAAAAAAAAAGCGGTAATTTTTTTTTTTTTTAAACTTTGACCCCTATTATGACCACTTAAAATTTATTGTTTTGGGCTCAAATCAAGTTATTAAGTTAGATTCATGTCCAAGGAACCTACCTATATCTAAAATTTCAAGTGTTTAGACCCAAACTTGGTGGAGTAGTTTGGTAGAGTTCTCAAAGGTCAAATCGTTGAACTTTGACCCCTTAACAGCCAAATTTCTGGCCGAAAACCGATCACAAAGATTTTCCCAAATCTCAGTACCCTGTATATCAAATTTCGAGTCTGTAGACTTAAAATTGAAAGAGTTAATGCGTAGTGAAATGTACACAAAAGATATATATATATGGGATGGCCATGTATTGAGAATAAACGATGATAGAATTCCCAAAATGCTGAGGTCTTGTGAAGTTGATGGTGGGGTAAGGAATGTTAAGTAATCTTATGCCCGTAAACATACAACTGAGAAACTTTGAAGAGATGGCCATGCAACAGAGGCTGCATATCCATTTCAGATATCAAACTACAACTTTAAAAAGATCACCACCTGCCAATGATTTTCCACCTTCACAATGGAAGAGGAAAATCGAAAGACGGCAGTTCGCAACTACTGATCCAGTATCTACACCTGCAAATGCTGTAGATAACAATGCAAATCACTGGCGGGATTGAAATGTCACCAAAGATTCAAGCACCAGCAGTGAAGAATCTTATCAAAAACTCATACATCGAAGAGAGTTCATGATTATATATGTAGAAGAGATTTAGAAGGCTATCACAACGCGAAGAATGGAATGTAGTTAGTATTGAGGAAGAAAGATGAAAACAAGTGATAATTTGCAAATCAATAAGTATATATTAGTGTTGAGATGACTAATCAGAATCAGGAATTGGAAAAAAAAAAAAAAAAAAAAAAAAAAAAAAATCGAAGCTTTTTGTGGTATCAGAATCGGTATAAAAAAAATTTGAGCCTATTTTCCGATGCCAAAAACGATTCCTTAAATTATCTTTTTTTTTAATTTTTTTAATTCAGTTGACATTTACAATTCTTGACAGTATCAAGCGCAAAATCAATCAATTATTATATCAGTGAATCTATTATGCCCTTAACTCATCAGAAGAAATACCAACAATCAATCCGTCAAAATTGGAATATATATATATATGATTTTGGTTTAAGAAACATCTTCCACTGCTGATCGTGATAATAAAATAATAAATTTTTATTGATTTAAACTTCCAGCAAGACTAAAATCTATAAATCACTCCTTCACAAATGTGTTTTTATGTTTGAGAAAATATATGGACTTTTAAGATGTATTTTAAGGTTTTTAAGGGACAAAATAACACTTTTATAATAAAACATTTAGAGATTTATAAAGATTCAGAATCAGTAATTTTATCGGAATTGGGGAAAATATTGGAATCATCCCATCACTATTATATATATATATATATATATATATATATATATATATATATATAATATACTAGCGGGGTTGGGGGGGGGTTCGGCTTTGCCCGGTCGTAAAATACGCTTAAATATGGTATTTCAATTCATCCAGATTTTGTATATATTATTATAGTCATGATCTTAAAAGTAAAAAAAAGGCATTTGGGTGCCATCAGCTAGAATCGAAATGGAAAGCAAAACTGTAGCATTCAAAGCTGGTGATGTT